>NW_013666346.1:251715-257444 GCF_000517525.1 Limulus polyphemus | reverse complement strand
TTTTGAGTGATTGCCTTGGATTCAAATGTGCAATGCGCTTGACCAATCAGAGCGCTTAATGCAATTAGCGTCGGTAATTGCCTAATCAAATTGAATTTTTGTTCAATAAAAATCTTTCAAATGCGACTGTAGCTTTTTTTTTTTCCCAAAAACTTTGTCTTCAAAATAAGGGTGCGTCTTATATTCCGAAAAATACGGTAGTTAACTTGGTATCGAGACATATACTACATACGCTCAAGTCACGATTGTTTTTCCTTTAAAAACAAGTACTTGAGGGTTAAATCTGATTAAAACGTGCTTCTACTGTTTTGGTTGGACCAAGAAATTCAGTCAATATCTAGAATATTTATAAATTATGTTCAAGGGGGAACAAAGAGTGGTAACATTTATAATACAACGTTTATAAACATGCCCTTTTAAAATTCATAGATGCAAAAATACATAAACTGTAGTTTTAATAAAGTATCCTGTAAGATAGTTAATTGTTATATACATATATATATAGCATAGAGACAAACAAATCCCTTAGACTTTGTGACTGAAAAATCCTCGTGGCAGCTTCCAAACCTATATCTGTCTTTATATTATTCTCTGATAACCTTCAAACTTTGTTACCTAGGCTGATGAAATAGCCTAATGTATTAAAGCATAAAACGTTTTATGTGGAGTTGTTTCAATCGAAACCAAACTACATAGAGTCGTCAGGAATGTGCCCTTGATCAAGATATTTTCTAAATGTGAAACGTCTAATAACATACTCCACAAAACAATTTCCTTTTGTGCATAAAGTTAATTTACTAAGTACGTTGTCTCGAATTTCCCAACAATGGTCATATATAGTCCAGTTAACTACTTAATACTGTTTGATTTTACAATATTGTTACTACAGTTGTTTAGTGTTTGGCAAAGCGTTTAAAATGTGCTTGTTAAAAAACAATGAAGGTTTTTCACACAAGTTTTTCTCGGTTGTACACAGTAAAACTTTTGTTATTTTTTAAAATTAAATTCTGTTAGCCTAAGTTCTTGTATGCCACCTGATGATGACAGATAAACATAGTTCTTTGTAATATTTAATAAATGAAGAATTTTATTGAATGATCCAGTAATGCTAACTTAAATGATAATAATACAACTCTTTATTTATTTTCTTAAACAAATATTTAAAACACAATGAAAAACTATTGTTGGTTTATTACTTAGAACATGAAAATACATGTTGTATCTCACACGCGAATTTAAGTGTATACAAAATATCACTAAATAGTGATACATGTACAAACGTAGTAATAGCGATATATAGTTGTTCACCGATTCATTGTTCCAATTGAATTAAAATATTTGGAATGTATTTTGTATCTGAAAGAAAGTCAACCACTTAAATTTCTAAAAGTAAAAGAATCTGGAATGTTCCACTTTTAACATCAAACAGTTTTATGTGTTAACCTTGTAGAATTCCTCTTATAATTATCTGGAGTGTAAAGGCCGTTTGTTTCTAGCTTTATTATTAAAACTATTTAATACTTTTAGCAACACATTTCAAATCTTTCATCAACAATGTATTAGTCATTCAGTATTATGATTCAAACTGCTCAAAACATTTCTAAACAATACATATCAACTGCTTAATACTTTTAACAATACATTTCAGATAATTTCGCAACAATATGTTACTTACTGACTGTTATTCAGAGCATGGGCTATACTTCTCATTGCACTTTCGAAAATAGGCTTTCCTGCACTGTACCGTTATAAGATCTTACAAAATACCTCAAAAATAGTTATGCAACTCACATAACGACTATTTATTCATGTTATTTTCAACATTACCCCTCCTTGTGAAAACACTACTCCATCAATGCAGATGACATACCTATTTACTCCTGTACAAAGTGGGTGACACACTAAAAAAAAAACTGAAGCCTTTTGTAACTCTGTTCAAATACCAATCGTTACTTCAGATTGTGATAATTTACTGATAATATTTATGTTAAACAAAGAAATAAAATACAAAAAATTAATAAGTCTTTTAAACTAGCGATTTTCTTGTGTGCCTTGTTTTAGATATTGTTTAAGCTAGGTCAACGTAGGTTCTCAAGTTAGTTTATAATCATAACATAAGCCTAACACTATGTTGAAGTTTCGTCTATCATGAGAACATTTGAGAAGTATGAGCGATCCAAATGCCATCTGTAATTCTCATTAATTAACTTGTAAATAATTGAGTCCTATTGTAAGATAAACAAACTATTTATACACAACTGTTATCATAGATTTAGTACGTAGTTCACAGATATCAAAATGTTACGTTCAACACAGAAAAAAAGATAACTTCCATTTCAGTCGTTCCGAGAAATGTATCACAGACGCGTGCAGTTAAATATCAAAATTAATAGAAAATACAGTAGGTAAACTCTGATTCCATAGTCAACTGTCATTAAAAATAGCACTAAGATGACAGTAGGCTATGGAATCGCAACTCTTCTGTCATATTTTTAATACTTCGAGTATTTAACTTGAAGCGTCTGTGGAATAAAATACATGTATTTGTCACATAACGGAAAACTGTTGCTAGGAATGTATGATTTTTCACAAGATTAGACCACCATAAACTCAAAGTAATACCAGTGGTTTCACCGTGCATTCTCCTGTGTATATTTCTTGATTCAGAAAACTGGTTGTTTCGCAATGTTTTTGAATTTATTTAAATTAAAAGTATCGTTCAGAAAACGTACTAGTTATTTCTAAAAATCATAATTTAGTTTAGACAAAGAATATTTTACTGAGAACCACAAAAGGGCACGAGATTGACTTATATTTGAATAATATTTAAAAAATTGGATATAAAACATATCTTTCGCATTTTGTAAAAGTCTTGTCATATTTGTAACTTCGCAGTTATATGAGCAGCTTCAAGTCACGTGAAACACAAAGTCTCAACAGTGGTACTACGAATAAAATATAAAGTCACAAAAAATTAGAAGCGCTTGGGGATAAGATGTATTGGAAATACAAAATAAAACATAAAATAGATTAGCACAAAGACAAATATGAAAATATATTTGATGATGTTGTTTAATAACTATTAAAAACAACGTTTTATCTAGGGTATTAGTTCTAGTGTGAAATACAAGATGGAGCAATTTCGTGTACTGAAAAAAAGGGTTTCGAATTTTAGGGTTATTATTTATTAGGTCTTATTTAAAACAGAGCTGAAACTAACAAAGAAAATGTAAAACCTTCTTATAATACCAGAAAATGTATAAAACCTTTTATCAGTTAAAAGAAAATCACTAATTTTACTGGTGTTTCTAAAATGAAGGTTGGGCGGTGTTTCATGGTTGTTATCCTCTCAGAATTCTGAAAATACTGAAAAGTCCCATATTCTGGAGATCTTAGACTGTCAGAGAAAACATAGCAAACATGTTTTCCTATTACTTTTTTTCGATTTTCGTTACCCTAAACATCACAACTTAGTGTCTTGAACATCTGGCTCGTTCTTGTCTTCGAGAGGGATCTCCTTAAAAGGTACAACCCAACCTTCGTCATCCAGCCCTACAGGAATCTTATTTTTTCCATTAATCAAGGCTTTGCTATCTTGTTCCTTCATTTCTTCGCTTAAAATCTGGTTCTCAGGGTTAAGGTCACCAGACTCTACTGTGGAATGCATATCCTTTTCCAGAACCGCCTGTAAACAAATGAAACGTACAATATTTAATCAAACCATGGGCGTGAATTTATGTATGTAAACTTAATAAATTGAAAGATACAAACAACCAAAGCGAAGCGCGGACTCTATAAATGCCCAACCTTATTTTCAGACTAATCTCTCTGATGAAAGTTACAATATTTGATTCAAATCCAACATGTCACAAAAATCAAAGTTTTACAAATTTCTCTTATAATTAATAAGCAGCTAAATGAATTTTATGAAATTTAAATTGCTTCTAATTCTTAATATATTTTTATTTGTGTTATTAAAATTCAAGTTTTCTTAGAAGAAATGTAGCTTATTGAATGTTTTATCCTAGAAATTATAAAGTACATGGTTCAAGACTTGATTTTCTAAGAAAATATGAACTTTGTAATATCCATATTTGATTTCTATACTCAGTAAATAACACGAAGACATTGAATTCAACATTTTACACACTTGTAAGAATAATAACTGAAAATATCAGGAAAATAACGAGGCAATTAAACCAGATACAATGGCATTCTAAAATAAGAACTTACACCCAGATAAGTTAACAGTGTACGTAAAAGTTAAAGATATAAAAATTGCTACAAACAATTTTATGAAAGCTATCGAGTGAGTTAAGATTTTGATATAGATATCTAGATTACAGATAGGAGACTTTTGCAATATTTTTTAACCTTCGAATTATTTGCTCGAGAAAACCTAGTAATGTAAAGCACACCTTGTCAGATTCGTACATCGAAACTCCACGTGTTCTGCACTTAAGCCAAACTCCTGCGAATAAAATGACTAAGCAGAACACCAAAATAACAACAGTGATAATGATCACTTCCAGATGGCGTACTAGAAACGATGCTTGCGTTGATAATGTGTTGGGATCTACAAAAGTTGCGTAAATTCCCCTATAGAGAGAAGTAAGGTTCATCCACACCTAGAAGAATTCGTAAATATATTACAACATACAATTTCACATATAAGCAAATGAACAAAGTAGCGCCTAGTGGTATTTAGGGTACTAACAGAGGTGATAAATACAAGAATTGTTCTTTGATATCGTTTTTATGGTAAATTTAATGAAGTTAAAATATAAAGCTTTCTCTAAAGGTTGCGCTAGCCATCAGGATTTGTTTGTTTGTTTCTGAATTTCGCGCAAAGCTACACAAAGGAATATCTGCGCATAGCCTTCCCTAATTTTGAGCTGAAAGACTAGAAGGAACGCACTTAGTCAACAGCACCACCTGTACATTTTTGAGCTGCTTTTTTCAGGCTGAATAATGGGAGTTGACAGTCACTCTTTTATCGCACTCCCAACGTACGTGATACGCTTTTGTGGCAAAGGGCCGCAAATCATGAATCCTGGGATTCAAAATCAGGGGTACACTAACCAATAAGCCACGACGGCTCCATCCACAACAGAGATCTTGATACAACAGATTTTCTCTGCAAAAATATCCCCAAATCATATTTATAACTATAGGAGAATACAGAAAACTCCCATCTCTTTACCGATTCAGTTTTCCAGAAATGTTAGCTGATAAATGTACAAGTGTAAATTCTCAAAAGGCCCAATAATTTGGCTCAAATGTATAAGTTAATAACATCATCTTTCTAAGTGCTAAAAGTCGCTAATACAAAACCTTCATATTGTAAAAACTGTTCCAATAAATCTGTTAAAGTAAATTAGTTTTACTAAATCTGTTCCACACACACATATATAACTGAATGTGTAGTTAAAAATAGAAACACTCTAACACATATATAGATAGCCACACGTGTAGATCCACGTAGAAACACTCACACACATGTAGATAGCCACACGTGCAGATACATACAGGAACACTCACACGCATGTAGATAGCCACAAGTGTACATACACATAGAAATACTCACACGCATGTATATATATAACCACATCTGTAGATACACATAAAAACACTCACATATTACCTCTGTTTAAAAAACACTACATGCTTGAACATTAATAAATGATTGTTTTAGACCGTTGATGGCGTCAGTGAATGTATTTTAATTC
>NW_013666346.1:242535-250759 GCF_000517525.1 Limulus polyphemus | reverse complement strand
TGCAAAGAAATACATAATTTGAAATTTGCTGATTACATAAGTATTCAGCCCCTAAGTCAGTACTTGGTGGAAGGATCTTTGGCAGCAATTACTGCTGTAAGTCTTTTTGGATAGGTCTCTACCAGGTTTGCACAATGGGATGGAGTAATTTTTGCCCTAGCAAAATTGCTCCAATTCTGACAAGTTTGTTGAGGATTGTTGATGGACCGCAATCTTCAAGTTTAGCCATAAATTTTGTATTAGATTCAAGTCAGAACTTTTGCAAGACTGTATAATGTTGATCATAATTTTAATTGTATTACATACATTTTCGGATAAAAAGGCAGGTAAATAAATTCTACGGTATTAAGTGAAATTTATCACTGATCTTCAAATCGGGTCTCCATATCCGTGATGAGCACAGCACAGATAGCCTATTGTGCAGCTTTGAGCCTAACAACAAACAAAACCCTTAAAAAGAACGTAATTGGACATGTATTATTTTTACAAATTTCTAACCTTTTGCTCCAATGTCTCTTTTCCTCTAGCCACAGCATTAACTATGACTTCACCATGCACACTGCCATTTCTACCTGTAGCACAATAAACAACACATAAATCAGTCTTAGAGAACATAGCAAAATTCAGACAGGTAAGTTATTAAAGTACCAAGAAAAAATATTAATAAAATAGTCATTGCAGACAAATGAGGCAATTAAAGAACGTATGCAGACATGTATACAAAATTGACAAACATTTTTATACGTTTATTATATTTATTTGCGTATATATATATGTGTAAACATGATAACTTTAAGTGTTATTATAAGTTCACCAAATATTTGGAAGGGTCCTACAGCAGCACATATAGTTCTGTAATGAAGAATATAAACATTCCTTATAGAATATTACATTACTCATGTCACCTACTGAAGTCTCTAGCATAAGGGGTCCTGAAGTTAGCAGCTTAGATAAAATAATTATTTGATCTGAGAAACGTTTCTTAAAATATTCTCATGTCATGAGAATTAAATCATGCCAGAATTTCTTGTCGTGAGATGTACACGTTAGCAAAAAGTGAAACGCCATTTTCTTGGTAAATTGATAATAATGGTATTCAGAAGTAAGATTTATAAACAATTATTCCATTATGCTGAAATGTATCAAATAATGCAAGATCATGCCAACAACAAAAAGAAAAGGAGTAATGAAGTGAATGATTTATCTCAATACCAGAAGGCCTACTTCCGCATAGAACAATGATGGTGAGAAAACTGTAACAATTTAAATCAGTAAAATAATTATTGGTAATTAGGACTCCCCTTTCTTGGCAGTTAGTATCACCTTTTACCTTGTATGTATTTTAAACGTGACTAAATAATATTCTGGACAAACAAAGCTATGTTTTACAAGAACTGTTGAGTTGGTCCCTCTGTGTCCAGGTTGCCTACATAAGTGGATTACACTGATGACAAATCATACTCTGTTTTTATAACCTTCCGCGAAAAATCAAACAAAAGTGTCATTTCAATGTTGTACATGCAAGAAATAAACAGGTACAACCTAATATAATAACTCTTAAAACAATTACAAAAACAAGGCTAGCGACGTTATTAACTTTTGTTTGTTTGTTTGAAGTTAAGCACATAGCTACACAATGGGCTATCTATGCTATGCCCACCACGGGTATCAAACCTGGTTTCTAGCGTTGTAAGTGGATGGTCTTATACACAATAATATACTTTGTTTTTTTTTTGCTAAAAAATAACTTGAAGGTAGACCTCACCAAAAATCGCTCTAGTAGTTACGTTTTCATAATAAATCATGAAACTATTCATAGTATCATATTAGAATGTATTTGTAAGTTTATTAATTTACCTCAGAAAAAATGATACCAAGTTTATTAAAATTGTCCTGGAAGAGCGGTAAGTCTATGGAATTACAACGATAAAGCCCGGGGTTCGATTACCCGTGGTGGACACAATAGACAGCTTAATGTGGCTTTGCTCTAAAACAAACAATTAAAACTAAAATGGCTGTTGCGTGCATATTTTTATTTCGAAAGTATGTGGTTTTTATATCATGAACTATTTTCTGTCAACTCTACTAAACGCTCCTCTCTTCTTTTTTTTTTCTAGCTTCAGTTTGGAATCGCAATAGCTTTAAAAAGATAACCAGGATAACTACTTATTTTAGTTTAACACGATTCTATTTCACTGTTGATATTGACAACGAAACGTTCTACACTTACCATCAGCTGTTTTGTTTTCAACCAGAAAACTAATGATAAGCCTACTTCCATCTGTTCTAGGTGTAGGTCTAACATAAACAACATCGTCGGCTGAAAAGGGCTTGCTGTACACACGCGCATTCGCAACTGGGTCATTCGATGTACTGTTCTTCTGGAAATGTAACAATATGACAAGCACTTTATAATACACCCTCAAACAAACTGCAGCGCCACCATGCGGTATCTCTAGTGAAAAATTCATATTCACTACGACCATGGTGCAGAAACATGTTAAACAGTGTTCCTAATTTTCATTACGTATTATATGTATGTATGAGAAAATCTTCTAATGTAGGTTTTAAATAGCACACAACCATTCGAACTCATTTCGATTTAATTTTCGGGGAATCCGGTGGTGAGGCACTGGGGGGCACGTGTTCTCCATTTTCATCAAGTATCAAAGTGCCCCTCTGAATGGGAAATAGAGACTTGTGTATAACTATCATGAAAAGTCAGTTTCACGGTTAGCATAGCAAACAAATGTCCCCAGACGTCGGTGCCCACCTAAATTCAAATATGTTATGCCACCTATAATTAATTTAACATAACAGCCAACCTTGAGTTAAATAAGTTACTAGATGTACTCGCGCAGGGTCCCCAAAAGTGTTCTCTTTCAAAAGTAAATAAAACTAAAATTAAGAGTAACAAATATTGCTTTTGAAGTTCGTATGTCTTGTTGAGTTGTAGCCTACAGAGTGCATAATTCTTCTTGTGCGACAGTACAAGTTGCATAGTTAAACGTCCCTTATGTAACGTCATTTTAGTGTCTTCTAACACACTACTGTACAGTGGTGCGAGTGGTTAAAACAGGTGACGTATTCGGGCGGCCTTCGATCCTCTTTCGGGGAAGTTAATAATTTCAACTGAAAAAACAACAACAAAAAAAAGCAAACCTGAAATATATACAGTCTTAATAGCCTATGATACCTTTAGTGTGTGTATTTTATCAAAGTATCATAAAACATAAGTTTTTAAAAAGGGGTGGGCAACTAGAAATGTATGTAGTATCATAGTTTCACTCAGAAACTCTTCATTAGTATTATCATGTAATTCAAACAGCTTTTGAAAGATGTCGCCACTATACGAAATTCGTTGGTTATAAAATATTTTAAACTAACAGAATAATTATTATCTGTAGTTGTTTGGTTAGGGGTTTGCTCTTCCATGTCATTTTTTAAAAGTCACTTTAAATAGAACAATAAAAAAACATGGTTAGCATTCCTGAACAGGTAACGTAACCGTAACACTGAACAGATAATGTAATCGTGACACTGAACGGGTAACCTAACATGACACTGAATTTGCAGAGCCTTTCATGTCTTGGTTCTTAGGATGCTCGACTCACCAGCTACGGATCTCCGGTTCGAATCCCATCACCGAACATGTTATATTTCAGTCATGGGGTCGTTATAACGTCATGGTAAATCCCACTATTTTTATTACAGAGCAGCCCAAGAGATGGCGGTGAGTGGTACTGACTAACTGCCTTCCCTCTATTCCATCACTTAGGGACGACTGGTGTAGAAAGCCCTCGAGTAGCTTTGGGCGGAATTCGACAAACTGAATTTGCTGTTAATAATGCTACACAGAGACCACATTACAAATGTTTATTTCTTTAGTAGAAAATATATGATTAATTTTTTTTCATATGAAAATAAAAATCATTATAACTTACCATTTCTTCCGTTGCAACATCCAGAAGTTTCTCAAGAAGTTCTACCACAACAGTACGAAATCTAAATTCTTCGTATTGTATCCATTCTGATATCTAGAAGATTTATTTTATGTAATCGGAAGATGCTATAATAAATTGCACTAATAAATTGATAACAATTTAGGATTAATAAATCAATCTCTTAAAAGTTTAAATTATGAACACACCAAGCGTTAAAAGTGAACATTGGTCTAAAAGTTAAAACTAATCCAGATCCCAAAATATCGAGATAATTCTAGAAACAGGATACGTTTAGTCGTTTAGAAATAAATCTAGTTAATATTAGTCTTTGCAAAAGCAGTGTGTTTGTATGCTTAATTATATTTCATTTACTAATTTATTTTTATTAGACCGGATACGTGAAAACTAATGAACGACAAAAATATTTCGTTGTAGCCTAGGGAATATTTAATCTCTGATGAAGAGTATTTTATCAGTCTAGAAGTTTGGACAGAATAAACCTTTTTGTTTCCCGCCGTAGTTATTTAAAATACAGTGATTTCACTGTATGGACTATTTACAATAATTCCTAAGAATAAAAACCAATTTTGTGTGAAAAAAGTAAAAAGTACAAATTCACAAATGTAATAGAACTTTATAGGTTTTGATGTAACGTCCTTCAGTTACCACTAATAACCTAAAAACATCATGTTTTTGAATAACTTGTGAACATACGGTTACAATTAATTATTATTTAACAGTCTAGCTGGTAAAGTATTTATGAAATATTTCTTTTCTTTACCGAAACGTGTAATTGTAGTGAAAAGAAGGAAGGATACGTTAAGTTTCTACGTCATTCACGGATTTTGTCTATTTACTGAAATTACAGTTTATATTCTATTTACACAGCTCTGATTTTGAGCCGCAGTGGAGAAATTAAGAGGAATATGAAAAATAACGTTTCGATGAAGAATTAAAAAACTCGCAAATAATAAAATACTGTTGATGGCCATCTGTATGGACGAACGATATACACATTGTTGAAACAATGAACAACTAATGATTCCAGCTTACCTCTAGTCCAGGAGCGTAGAAAACGATTGTTGTAATACCAATCTTCACATCCGTGCTTAGTGTATCGTAGTTATACTCCTTAGGAAAAGAAGAATAGGGAACTTCCTGCTACCTCACCCCCCACAGAAAAAAAAGTAATGTTTTAATTCTAATTATTTTATCCCCTTCTATATTATGTTCAAATTACACTCAGTCTTCAAGAATTTAAAAGCACTTTACTGAATACGTCATTTTACAGCATTTATTCACAAACGGATGGAGAAGTGAGTTCATACGTATGAATACACACATACATGTTTGTAAATACTGTTTAATACACGATCTTAACTATAATATTTTGTACACCATTACACAGTTTAAGTTTATACGGTAAAGAGAGAAAAACTTGGTACGGTGTTCGAGGGTATTTTGGAATATATTGGACGTCAAGACCAGCATACTGTGTCATCTGTTCTATTATTGGTCGTAGATATAGCTCCATAAAAACATCTATAAGACCACGTTCGGATGTAATACATGAGTAGGGAAAATCTTATTTGTCTTAACTTCTAAAACAATGAACTTACAAGGTCGTCCCCCGGTTTGACAGCGGTAAGTTTAGGAACTTACAGCGCTAAAATCCGGGGTTCGATTCCCTGTGGTGGGCATAGCTCCACCCTCAATGGCACAGCGGCAAGTATGCGGACTTATAACGTTAAAACCTGGGTTTCGATACCCGTGGTGGGCACAGCACAGATAACCCATTTTGTACATTTGTGTTGAACTACTACAGACAAACAAAAAAAAACCTTATCTAGTTTGAAATCAATAAAAAAAATTAAAAACATGTTAATTAATTTATGTGTGTGTGTATATCTAAAATGCAAGAATTGGTAATATATTTAATAGTTACTCTGAATATAGATTTTCCTATTGGACAGTACTGAAGCTGACGTGCAAGAAAGTGTAGCTATCACGATTAAATGGCATATCACATCTTAACATGGCATACAAATTACACCGTTTACACTAAATCTTAGTGGCGTAGAAACGCTTTTAGTGCAGACCAAATACGTAAAAGATATATTTAAGCAAATGTAAAATTTGAACTGTGTATTTATAAGCATATTGATTACAAATCCAAAGAATTAATCATCTTTCTACACCAAAATCCGGGGTTCAATTCCCCGAATGGACAGAGTGCAGGTAGCGTACTGTGTATCTTTGCACTAAGAAAAACAACAACAATGTAAAACAACTTACAATACCATACTTAGCCCTTTCGTAATATACAGTTATGGTCTCTATATTAACTTGTTGGAAAGGGTTCAGAAGAGTTTTTAGAATGATTCCGGCGATGAAATGGATATCTCATAGGGGTAAATTAAAATCTCTTAACTTATTGTCCCTCGGTGGGTCAGCGGTAAGTTTACTGACTTACAACGTTAAAATCCGAGGTTCGAATATCCGCGGTGGATAGTCCTTGTGTAGCTTAAGAAGAGAAGGTTAAGAGGTGATCTTATTGAAGATAATTTGAGGGATCAATAAGATAAAGGCCTCTGAGTTCTTTGTACTACATCTTCAATATAACAGGACGAGAGAACACGAGATTAAGAATTGGGAAAACAGGCTAAGCTTAATAACTAAACTTAATATTACGAAAACTGTTTAATCTCGTTTAAGTCTTTAAGTTTTTAAGTGTTTAAGTCTAAGTTCAAGGAAGGTCCAGTTCAATCTACACTTTGATCAACGTGTGTTATTCGGAATACTAAGTTTATTTATTATATCCTATATTGTACAGCTATAAAATATGAGGAATTGAATTGTGGCCAACGACACTCTTTCTTCATTTCACCTATCCATGTATAGGTTTTTCTCACAGTGACTGCAAAGCACGTTCACAACAATTTCTTTGAGGTGAAATAGCACTATATATATTTGCCATATATATATAGTGCTGACGACGCCTTTCGCTCAATAACAGAACTCATCATGCCGGCTTGGCTACGACAAACATATAGTAGAGGTCTAGGCACAACTTATATTATTAACTTACATGAACAACAGCTGTTTTGGTGTCGTAGAGGGTGAAGTAAAAAGGACTCAAAACCTCATAGATACTAGTTAGGACAGTTTGATTTTTTTTAACAGGGTGATTAACTTATGGAATGAGTTGCAGTCAGTAGTGGAGGTGAGCACTTTACAGGGGTTTGAAAAGGGAATCAATGAGTTCCCGAAAGATAAAGAGCGCATTTACATGTTTCTGTATATTTAGTTGTGGATGTGTAAGGACAACGTTTAAGGACCAAATGGTCCCTTGTTGTCCGTGTATTATATTAAGATGTGTAAAACAGCGAGTTTAAAACGTATTTTGGTACATTTGTTTTAAGAAATTCTAAATAAAAATAGAATCATGTAAAACATAAGATGTCTAACGAACACACAGGAATTTTGAAAATACAGATAGGGGTATCGAAGTTACTCAGAATATAAAAAAAATGCAGTCTTACGTTAAAATATTTGACATACAAATAATAGGTAATTATCGTTATTGTAAGTGAAAAAAAATGAAGATTAAAGATTTTTACATTTTTACAATTTACATGATGCAGTAGGGCTGGGTTTTTTTTGTACTTCTTACTGAGTCATGGACATATATTATCCTGTACAGTGAATTATAATTTTAATAACTTATGAATGAAAACAAAAATTAATATGCTGTAATATATCTTAACCTCACTACATTTGCCATATATATAGTGCTGACGACGCCTTTCGCTCAATAACAGAACTCATCATGCCGGCTGGGCTACGACAAACATATAGTAGAGGTCTAGGCACAACTTATATTATTAACTTACATGAACAACAGCTGTTTTGGTGTGAACAAATCAATTAAATGAATTGTTTATTAACTTACATGAACAACAGCTGTTTTGGTGTGAACAAATCAAGTAAATGAATTGTTTATTAACTTACATGAAGAACAGCTGTTTTGGTGTGAACAAATCAAGTAAATGAATTGTTTATTAACTTACATGAAGAACAGCTGTTTTGGTGTGAACAAATCAAGTAAATGAATTGTTTATTAACTTACATGAACAACAGCTGTTTTGGTGTGAACAAATCAAGTAAATGAATTGTTTATTAACTTACATGAGCAACAGCTGTTTTGGTGTGAACAAATCAAGTAAATGAATTGTTTATTAACTTACATGAACAACAGCTGTTTTGGTGTGAACAAATCA
>NW_013666346.1:240230-242309 GCF_000517525.1 Limulus polyphemus | reverse complement strand
ACTTACATGAACACAGCTGTTTTGGTGTGAACAAATCAGTAAATTGAATTGTTTATTAACTTACATGAACAACACGCTGTTTTGGTGTGAACAAATCAAGTAAATTAATTGTTTATTAACTTACATGAACAACAGCTGTTTTGGTGTGAACAAATCAAGTAAATGAATTGTTTATTAACTTACATGAGCAACAGCTGTTTTGGTGTGAACAAATCAAGTAAATGAATTGTTTATTAACTTACATGAACAACAGCTGTGTTGGTGTGAACAAATCAAGTAAATGAATTGTTTATTAACTTACATCAACAACAGCTGTTTTGGTGTGAACAAATCAAGTAAATGAATTGTTTATTAACTTACATGAACAACAGCTGTTTTGGTGTGAACAAATCAAGTAAATGAATTGTTTATTAACTTACATGAAAAACAGCTGTTTTGGTGTGAACAAATCAAGTAAATGAATTGTAATTATTATTGATTTTATTTGAATTATTTACACATCGGATTATTAGGGTACGTACTAGCAACACGTTATTATTTATTTATTATATTTTTGCACTGGTTAATTATTAATAAAATACAGGCGGAGGAACCAGGGGGAAGTGGTGGAAACGTCTACGCCTAGTGGGGGCGGGGGAGGGTACTACCCCTTAATAATTTTAAGTCTGCCATATACTACATATCCGCGTTTTACCCCCTTATAATTACTATGTTCATGTCTGCCACGCACGTAAGCCCCCCACCGCCAGGTAATCTTTCCTTTCTCCACCTGTGAATATAAGTATCATACTATTTAGCGTCCTCTCGCGAATATTTTGTAAATTACTAATAATCAGTTATTAAGAAAGGAAAGATAAAAACAGATAAAACGCTCTTCTGAATGAGAATATTTCAAACAATAATGGATAATTTACTGTTACATCACAAAGAAAACAAAAATAAATGTCTTCCGATCATTCTATTTTTCTTTCTTTCCTTTTTGCAACAAATGGAAGTAAAGAAAACAAGAAGAGAACGAGTGTGGAGACTACCATCGCTTCACGTGCTGTAATTCACGTGGAAGTAATATAACAGCTGTTAGTGAACATGACAAGCAGAGCATACTCTGTCCGCTCCACAGCCGGTCCGGCACTTGGGATGGTTTCACAGAAAACACTTCGTGAACGCCCACCTTTCACGCGTATAATCGAACATCATAAATATGTCATGTGTGGTGGAAACAGTCCGCCCTGGCAACAGTGTGTTATCACATGGCCCACAGTAGTAAGGATACGATAAAAGACGAAAACAATGAGTCACCAGAAACTCGGTAGCAACAAAAACACACTAAAATATACACAAATGACTTCTTTCTTCTGTTAAAAACTTGTTTAAAGTTCAGTATTCCACCTTACAACTTCTTCAGAAACCGTCTACAACGATCGCAAAAAACCGTTTAAAATTTAACTAGAAGTCTGGTCTGAGTCGTTGTGCGCGACCTGGGAGGGTCAGATTCAATCCAGACCTCTTCCTCCCCCCCCCCCCTTAACTACTGATAATAAACTGTCGAAATGCTACGAAATTATTCAAGAAATCAGGGCTTAAACACTAATGTAGAATATTGATTTTACTTCCCTCTTCAGGGTCATATCCATGAATAGACTGTCTATAGCATTTAGTGCTATTTTACTGTTTGACTTCATTTGGATGTATATACTAGTAAACAGTTCCATATTAAATATTTTTCTTTATTTGATCATATTGTTATGTATCTGCTTGTTTGTTAATTTCCGGTAGAAATTCTTTCCTACGAGTCCTTTCTTCATTAAACTAGTTTATTCTTTCTCGATATAAACTTTTAGTCCACAGTAATTGCACAGTCAAAACATTTCTCGTCACTTTAAATTTAACAACTTT
Source organism: Limulus polyphemus (assembly GCF_000517525.1). Classification (NCBI taxonomy): domain Eukaryota; kingdom Metazoa; phylum Arthropoda; class Merostomata; order Xiphosura; family Limulidae; genus Limulus; species Limulus polyphemus. Next base: position 240,413 of record NW_013666346.1, on the reverse strand, counting down.
AATAATACACGCTATAAATCACAGTAATTTACAATCTCGATAACTTCGCTAGCTACTAGTGCAAAACACACACTAGCTCGAAACAGAATCGTAAATTACCCGAAACTCACTGTAACTACTGTTCGCTTTATCATCCCCTGGCTTTTTCTGCCAGGCTTATATAATAACGAAGAAGCATCTCCA
>NW_013666346.1:232892-239986 GCF_000517525.1 Limulus polyphemus | reverse complement strand
ACAGTAAAGGGAGTAATCAAATTATAGATATCCTGTGTGCTGTTGTAAATACTTTTATAGTGTTTGTTGGTTTCTGTGTACGTGAGGATGTGATTCTTAGTGTGTTATTTGTTAGTTCTTCTTGAATTTTCTGGGTTAGTATGTTGTAATGAATTCCTTTTATTACGAATGACCTTGTTTGTGGCTTCATCCCTGGTAGTTCTATGGAAAGTTTTCCAGGTTTAAAAACAACTTTAGGTCAATTTTGTATTATGTTATTAAGATCAGCCGGTTCTGCACCTTTGATTAGTACGCCAACTTTCGCTAAGCGTGTGATATTTGTAATTTTTGTTTTCCGTTTACATCGTTTTATTTCGGTCGCCAGCTCCGGCTTTTTATAGGAACCAGGTATACCTTCAATTATTACGGAATACTTTGGTGGTTCTTTTAGTGTCTGTTGTGTTTGTGTCTTAATCTTTTGCGTTTTGGTGTTGTTTTTTTTTTTAAGTTTCTTTTTGGTCACCAGGGTAAATCTATCATTATATTGTTCTTGACTTGTGTTTTGTGGTGTATCATCCAGGGTAGTGATTTGTTTGTCAGATATATTATTTGTTATTTCCATTTCATCATCACTTATTACATGGTCAGGAGAGCTATGGCTGTTTGTAGATCTCCTTACCATTTTATGTTTTTTAGTAATTGTTTTAAGTTCCTTCTTAGCAACTAATATCATCTTATCCAAGTTAGGACTTAAATCTTGGTTAGGCGTACTAGCGCTAGGAGTACCACCTACACTAGACTTACTGTATAAGTTACTTGCGGAAGAGGTCTCTTCATTTTGAAATTGCACGTGGAGAAACGGAGACGTTAATTTTAGTTCTTCAATTTAAAATCGTTGTTTGTCTTTGCGATGCGCCCAACAACCACGCGCACTGAACTACAGTCTTTGGTGTTGTAATTGGATTTGTTTGTCGAGACAAATTGAAAATATAAAGTTAATTTTGTAAAAAGTTCGTTCGTGGAAACTGTTCAGGGAATTTTCCTTGTCAAAAGCACTTTACGAAGGTCTCCGGTTTGCCAATGAAGTAGTCTAGCTCGCGTTTAGTATACAGTAGGCTTAGAGAGTGATGATTTTTCAAAAATAACAGTTGTAACGGTTTTTCGAATAAGCCAAGAGAAGGTACCTGTATTCTACTCAATCACAAAACTCAGAAGTTTTCAAATGTCATCTTCTACCGACGTTTTCTCTCGGATCATCATCGGAATTTAGGTCTTGTGTAGACCTGGGAGGATTAGGCTCGCCTGGACCTTTTTCTTCCCCCTGCATTTGGTAGTTTCTAGCTGATATTCTTTTAATTATGACATGAGGGTCAGAGATTATGCTATTGCATTTACTCTGACCCTATTCAAAGTCATGTCCATGTGTGGTAATCAAGAAAATATTCAATACAAGGAACACACTTTCTCTTTATTCGTTATTGTGTAAAAGTCACACACATCGCGAACAGTTCCAGCTGCGTTTCGCATATCTTTCATTAGTTTAATTACCGCCAGAGGACCTTTTCCTTGTACTACCGTAATACAAAGTTTTCTGTTATTTCGCCTGTACGTTCATTGGTGCATGTATTTAGTACTGTTGTTTTAAACACTGTATTAATCATATCAAGTTAGAAACTCCAGTTAAGCTTCCATAAAAGTAAGGATATACGAAACACACAATCAGCATCACATCTACAAGCAAATAGTAAGATAATACAAGCAGGATTACAAAATCAACAAATCGGATTTAAAAATTGATAATAAACTCAAGAAAAATGGTTGTCAGGATTTCCACATCGATATTCCGTCTGTAAGTTTAAATTTCAAATAAGGTTTACAAAGCACCTGGCATCCGTTCGTCAGTCCGTGGTAGGTATTTTGGTTTAAAACCAGGGGCGCTCAGAAATTTGAGATTTCTCTTCGCCCCCGCTTTGGCTAGATAGGTATGTTTTGTTTTTGTGTTTCGTGAATTTGTGTTTTCTGTCCTATATTATTATTAAAGTGACTGGATGATTTGTTTACTGTCTTTTTTTATTTACTGCCGCCTCAAGCAATCGGAGAAAGTACCGGAAAAAGTTTTCGTTCTCTGGCATCAGTAGTGCTTCTCGTCTGGCTCGAACTCGGCGCTAGTAGGACTATCACCCGTCAAAGTAGCCAGCAATGGGAATTTTTACTTATTAAACAAGACGCTGCTTGACTAGCGCTGTGTGACACAAGGCAGAAGTATTCAGACTCACTGAACTTTTTGAAGCATTCCAGATAGCAGAGAGCAGTGTTTTAGTACCAGTATTTACACGTTAATTAACGTGTTATTCCAGATAGCAGAGAGCAGTGTTTTAGTGCCAGTATTTACAGTTAACAAAGATAGCAGAGAGGGCAGTGTTTTAGTGCAAGTATTTACACGTTAATTAACGTGGTATTCCAGATAGCAGAGAGCAGTGTTTTAGTGCCAGTATTTACACGTTAATTAACGTGGTATTCCAGATAGCAGAGAGCAATGTTTTAGTGCCCGTATTTACACGTTAATTAACGTGGTATTCCAGATAGCAGAGGGCAGTGTTTTAGTGCCCGTATTTACACGTTAATTAACGTAGTATTCCAGATAGCAGAGAGCAGTGTTTTAGTGCCAATATTTACACGTTAATTAACGTGGTATTCCAGATACCAGAGAGCAGTGTTTTAGTGCCAGTATTTACACGTTAATTAACGTGGTAAGACTCATCGAAAGTATTTATTTGATTTACTTTCTTATTGAAGCTTTATCTTAATCATTAACAAATAAATGTATGTTGATAAAGGTTTTGTTATATCACTAATGAGGATAAGACAGTAACTAACAGCAGTCTCATACTCACGATATTTAATTTCGATATAGACCAGTATTTGCGTCATCAAACATGGCTTTATCAATTAATAAACACGTTCAACGAGTCATAAAACCTATTCCCCATTGGACAGAAGAGTGTAGCTATCGATGGCACCAGTTAACACGACGGTCTCTCTGGTGGCGGCCATCTTACTTCTCTCACTAAGACCATAAATTTGAACAGTCGTGTTTAGGAACGTTCACGGTGAGTGGTCTTCCGTTAAGTGTCGTTCTCACGGAGACCAACTGTGTTTGAGAAACAAGTACACAGGAAGAAGCTCTATTACAAGACCGCGTTAACCAACAATCACAGTTAACAACTCTGACTTCGACCCAAAGAATGTCTCAGTATAGAATCCCAAACATCTCCCCACTCTAGAAACTCCATTAAAAACAAACCTCTACTATATTTACACTGCCTAAAATACCCTTCAGACAGCGTGTTTCGGATATTCACGCAAAGCTACACAGGAATTATCTGCATTAGCCATTCCTAATTTTGAAGTGATGGGCTTAAGGGAAGATAGTTGTCAACAGTGCCAACTCTTGGGCTACTGTAATCGAATAGTGATATTCTGAACAAGTGTTGGCTGCTCCGTAAACTAACGGATATTGTTATAAAATACTATTTTTATATAAATCAGTTAAAAATGAATTTACACCACATCTGCATGAGAAATGTATGTCTATTTGTTTCCGAATGTTTTGTGTATGGTTTATAAACATAATAAAACGACTATTGCAACTACTTGAAGTTCGAATCCGTCTAAAGTCGTTTTAAGAGTTCTTGTTGATTTGAAAACCTTGAGCTTTACATATTCTTAGGGATTGCACAAAATATTCTTTGTCTATCTTGTTGAGCTTGTCCCTCGATGGGTCAGCGGTAAGTTTATGGACTTACAATGCTAAAATCCGAGCTTCGATACCCTGTGGTGAACAGAGTACAGATAGCCCTTTGTATAGCTTTGCATTAATACAACTACAATTGTTGAGCTGAATCCACAACCACGCTAATCAATAGACCGGGAATGGCCTAATGGTTAGTATATTAACCTACGGATTCAAGGTTCGAGACGTAATGCCGCTAAACACTTAAATACGGATCATTTGTACCTGAACCCTTCTAACCCAAGTGTGCACGAGGTGACATTTTGTTATGGAATAACACGAAGATATTGTTGAAAATGTTTCGTTCAATGAAAATTCATTGTTATGAACTTAGTTGGTTCACATGCACTTGTTGTGAAAAACTTCCGACAACAAACGAATTTACATGTTAAGTGGAGTTCGAACTATATGAAGAGAAATAGGTTTTGAAACTTTCAGCGATGTAATTATATGTACGCAATATCGGTAGACTCGCAACCTGCTAGTCACTGATGTTCACCAGCCTTCCCTCTAGTCCATAACTTCTAAATAAAGCCCTCAAGTAGATTTGCGTGAAATTAAACAAACAATAGACAATATAACACTACATTGAATACTAATTGTGCAGGTACAGATGTAGCTAGAATACGTCACAAAAAGCTCCCCCTATCAAAGCTTGGCAGACCTTATGCAGGTGTATGATATGGGTCTTTAAATTAACTTATTAAATGAATCCTTCAATAAAAATAAAAACTACACAAGTAATGGGCAAAATATATATAAAGTTTAACGGGCGCATTTTACTACTTTTTATGTGGCTCCTGTAAATATTTGAGAGTGTTACTATACACCCAGGAGCTGTTTAAATATATTCATATGGAAAGAGCGATTAACTTTTGGACCTATAGTGTTGACTCCATACGAGCTGTTGAACGGATGGCGATACCTTATCAAGCTGCTGTGGATAAGCAATACAGTGTTGATTCCATACGAGCTATTGTACGGATGGCGAGACCTTATCAAGCTGTTGTGGATCAGTAGTAGAGTGTTGACTCCATACGAGCTGTTGAACGGATGCCGATACCTCATCAAGCTGCTGTGGATCAGTAGTAGAGTGTTGACTACATACGAGCTGTTGAACAGATGGAGAGACCTTATCAAACTGCTGTGGATCAGTAGTAGGTGTGTTGACTCCATACGAGCTATTGTACGGATGGAGAGACCTTATCAAACTGCTGTGGATCAGTAGTACAGTGTTGACTACATACGAGCTGTTGTGAGGATGGCGAGACCTCATCAAGCTGCTGTGGATCAGTAGTACAGTGTTGACTGATATTTAACCAGGAAATCTAATCTTGATTGCGAATTTAAGATTATTAAATATCCTATTAGGTTGGGCCAATTAAGATTACAAGAAAAGTTGAATGGTCTGGTTGCTAGCAAATAAGACTGTGGGTAATCATATACGAGTTGACCACGAAAGCAGATATAATGAAGCACCACTAAAATCACATTACGAGCTATCAAATATTACTAAACTGGTTTAAACAGACAAAAAAATATCAAAAACGTTAGGTAACTTCATGTTGTTCTTTTTTATCTCACTTAAGTTCTCCAGTTCAAAATATATTCTGGTCGATATTTTCTGAATAGCTTGTATCTGTGCCACGACTTCTTTTAAGTTCTTGCAAGTGAAAGGCTTAAAACAACGTGTTTCTGAAACTAAGTACCCAGATCTAGGTACTCAACATTCCGAAACCGAGGTGAGTCAAATTAGATGAAAAATATGACTTCATTAGCACACAAGGCTTGACTGTGGTTTGAATTCCGCGCAAAGCTACACGAGGGCTACCTGCGCTAGCCGTGCCTAATTTAGCAGTGAAAGATTACAGGGAAGGCAGCTAGTAATAATCACCAACCGCCAACTCTTGGGCTACTCTTTACCAACGAATATTGGGATTGACTGTCACATTATAACGCCCCTACGGCTGCAAGGGTGAGCATGTTTGGTGGGATGGGGATACGAACCCGCTGACCCTCAAATGGCGAGCCAAGCGCCCTAATCATCTGGCCTTGCCGGGCACACAATGCTTGAACTGTTTACAATATCTGCTACAAAAACGACCATTCGAATAATCATTTAAATTATAGTAACATAAAATTTTCGTTAAATTTCTACTAATTAAATCTGAAATTGGTTGAACGTAGCTTAATGCTTAAAGTTCCAGGCTTCGATAAGGAAGGTCCATATTTCCCTGGTCAGCCGTTTTAATTTAGGAAGGACTACTATGACTAAACTCTGGGGGTTTTGACATGGACATTTAGCCCATTCGTCACACAAGGGTTGAAAATGCCTAAACGTATACATTTGTTGTTGTTTTTGTTTGGTTGGTTTTAGATTATCTGCCACACGAACTGAATGATTTCTTTAGTTTTGGTGGATGATGTAGGTGTAAACCAATTTCCATATAACACCATGTTAGTAGATAAAACAAAATGCTGAAAGCTTTACACGTCTACAGAACTATACCTAAGGGGTTATTATCTAAAGGAATAGTCCACTATAATCCGTAGTTCAGGTTCAAAATTGTAATTTCATATTTGGAAATGTTTCAGAGTTCGCATAGACTCGAGGCCGTAACCAGACTGAGGCAGAAGAGATAACTGCCTCCTCGCTTTTTCCCAAAAATTGGGGAGGGGGAGGGGCTATAAAAAATTGTAACATTGGAAACAAACGACGAAACGTATTCAATAGGAAAGCAACCCCAATCATTCAACAAAAGAGCCCCAAATCATTCAACAAACTTACTTCCAATCTTTCAAAAAAAGGGGCCCCAATCAGTTTTTAATTGTCCTGTACATTGTGTATTATTTAAAAATTGGTATGTACATAGGCCCAGTTCCGTAGAGACAGCCCCTAAACCCCCGGCCATGGACCCCGCTAAAAAGGGTTAAAAGGGGCCCACTTTATACCTTATACTCAAAATAAAATTTTATAGTTATGCAATGTTCTGCTGTATTTATTGTTTCCTGCGATAGTGGGGCTTTTATGAGTAGGGGCCCCTTCGAGAGTTTGCCTCCCCGCTTTTTCAGCGCTGGATACGGCTCTGGGACTGCAGACCCGGTTATTCCATTCACAAATACCAATAAAGTATTTCTATCAATATTCTGAGTTTATTCGTATAATTAGTTTCCTTTCAAGGTCTGTTTCGATTTTTATTTCACTATCAGCATATGCCTTGAATATAGTTTTCAAATTTTAAGTATACCGTTGCATAAATTATGTATTTACAGTATTTTACACAGGTTCATTAAATATATTCAAACTAGCAAAATATAAAAT
>NW_013666346.1:219429-232025 GCF_000517525.1 Limulus polyphemus | reverse complement strand
AAAAATTAGTTGAAAAATATGTATTAAAATATTATAACATATTAAAATAGGTTAAAATTGCATAAGTTTAATGAAGGAAATATTTATTTATTTATTGTTTAATAATATATTTATTTATGATCCACACTGGAGTAATCTTTTGGATCTTCTTTCTTTCATTTTTTATGAGATTGTTCAATAAATTTTTATACTATTATTTTTCCATTTTATATTGAGTGTATGTATTTATTTTTTGAATTTGAAAAAACATTTTTTTTTCAATAAAACTTACAACGAAATCTAGTATTTTTACAACTGTAACCTATTTTCTTACCGTTTCTCCAATTGAGACTACTGTGGATACGGCTGTGCTTTCGGTCAAATCTTCTAATAACAGAGACAAAATAACTATTAATATGTTTGTTGGATCTATAAAACTCTTAATATGTTTGTTAGATCTATAAAACTATTAATATATTTTACTTCTACACGACATCAAGCTAATAATGATATACAAACTACTGAAATAATTTCATAATAATAATGTGTATAGTTTTTGTTCTTTAGAACAAAGCCATATTCGGCTATCTTCTGTGTCCACCGCGAGGAATCGAACCCCGGATTTTAGCGTTAGATGTCCGTAAACTTACCGCTGTCCTGCCAATGAAGTCCAAAATATTTTATGTATAAGTACAAAACAATAAAAAGGTATTTATGGATTTAAGCAACATTGTCAATTCTCGAGTCAGAAACAATGAAGTCTACAATATTTTATGTATAAGTACAAAACAATAAAAAGGTATTTATGGATTTAAGCAACATTGTCAATTCTCGAGTCAGAAACAATGAAGTCTACAATATTTTATGTATAAGTACAAAACAATAAAAATGTATTTATGGATTTGAGCAATATTGTTCAATTGGCGAGTCAGAAGTGATGCAAAAATTGTAGAGCTTCAAAATCTTGAAAAAAAAATTATAATCACAATTTCCAAAAATATCAAGTAATCGAACCCCGATATTTAGTGTTATAAGCTCTCAGATTACCACTGGACTTCCGGCGAGCGACAAGAATTAAACTTACGTACTAATACAAAGCAAACTTTGCACGAATGAGGTGAAATGAGCAGCACTTGCCGAGTACAACGTAACACTTCTGGAGAGTCTTGGAGGAGTAATCTACAAAACAAGCCCTGATGAAAAAAAATGACGTTTCGAAAGGCCTGAAAACTATGCTTAAATTAGTTGATTAAGTATTGTTACGACAGCGGAAGTCGCGCGATTCTGGGAGCATACACACCTGAGTTTCTAGAAGGATCGTGACTTAGCGGGCAACCTCACGAATGTCCCAGCGTTTGATAGACGCCCTCTTTTTTAGTATATAAGCCGGAGATAGATTGAAGAGAAATAATTGATAATCGAGTCAAGCGAGCAGTAGGCACGGTAAGTGAAGTGTGTGAATCGCTGTGAATTATAGCGTGTGTTTATAAGATAAAGTTTAAAGTGACTGTGGAAATTAAATGTATTACAAAGTTTGTAACGAGAAAGAATAAACTAGCTTTAATTAAGAAAGGACTTGTATCGCTGAAATTTCTCGGAAAGAAGTTTTATGGGAAATTATCAAGCAAGCAGATACTAACAAATTGGTGTCAGAGAGTGGGACAGAAAAGAGAAGAATAAAAAGAAACGAGAAGTGGCAAATCAAATTACAGCTTAGCAGATTTGATGGCAGCAATACAAGAACAGCAAAAGAAACAAGAAACAACGTAACAATATATTGAGAAAATACATTAAACTTTATTTCTCCTCCTGAAGAATTTTTTTCTTCCTAAAGTTTTCTGTCAGTAAAACTAAACAAAAAAAAGCTAAAGTTTGGATCATGCAGAGAAATTGACGCTAGTTCCTAGAACTAGCTTAGGCCTACGTCAACCAATGATGGAGATGAAGCAATGTAAGCAATTCGACTATCAACAATCAAATTTTACTTTAACTTACGAAATTAAGCTTTCATTCCATAATGGAACAAATGTAAGTTATAAATTTGACATGTAAGGATATTCGGATAATAATATTGATACTTGAAACTGTCAGTAAATGGTAAACTCCATAAATATGATGATGCCTTTACTGGTGAAACCGTGGTCGTGAATAAATGAATTTTTTTGTGAAATGTACAGTTGTCTTTGTTTTTCTTCAATTTTGTAATAATAACAATATTCGTTAAATCAGCTTTCTTTTGGTTTGGTACAATGCTAAACCTTGTTTATTATGCATTTTTGATAGGATAACAAAATGTTTCGTATGGTCAGTCCTACTCTACGGGATTCAAATTTGGAACTTGTCTGTTGAAATAAAACAACAGTTCGAATATTTGAAATGTAGTTTTATAAGTGAATGATGAAGATCAACCACAGAGAGACAAGAACTAGTAAAGAAATATAGTAACGTGCCAAGACAGAAACACAACTGCTGGACATGTGAAGGATGATGCTCCACTTTAGGCGTGTAATTAGATATGAGGGAAGGTAGGTAGAAATTCTGATGGGTAAAAAATCAAATGGAGACGAGAGATAAAGAGAGGCAGGTGGGGAGTTACTTGGCTCAATAGCATTTGACAATGGGGGAGTAGGAGGGTATAGATGATAAGCTTGAATTAAGAAAGTTGATGCAAACAACAAGGAATAAAGAACAGTAGAAAACCATTGTCTTAGAACCGGAGAAGACACAACGGCTGACTGATTGACAGTCATAACCCACATTAAATAAATATTGTATTTATTTCATTGGTCTTACAATATGGGAGGTTTGATGATAATTACTAGATTCCTCACGGCGCTAAATGATATTTGAAAATAACGTAATTCGTTTTGGTCTAACTTGGTGCAAAATATTGTAAAATGTGTTGTAACTGAGTCGGTCATGAAAATCAAAATAAAATATTTCTAAAACACCTTTTTACAAATACGCCTTCCCGTTAGTGTAAAAACTCAAACATATACAGTTTATGCAAGCTATGTTTTGTATTTTTTGAAGTATGCTGTTATTTATCAGTGAAATACTATAGAAAATAGACAAAAAGGTAACCTGGTGAACGGTAGGGGAAACATCTATCTGAAACGACTTGAATTTCTTTTATGATGAAATTAACAATATTTTAGACAAACGAAATTAGCAATAATTTAGTTAGATAAAAGTTACAATATTTCAGTTAGATGAAATGAACAATATTTTAGTTAGATGAAATTAACAATATTTTAGACAAACGAAATTAGCAATAATTTAGTTAGATAAAATTTACAATATTTTAGTTAGATGAAATTAAGAATATTTTAATCAGAGTCAGTGAATCTTATTTTTAACAAAGTGAAAAATACATAATGTAAATAGATTAAAGTATGAAATATTTTTAAGTTATCATAAAACAACTCAAAATTTTCAGAATAAATAATACAAGTCAGAGTTTAAAAAATCAAATGTCGCAATTCGTAGGCTTAAGTTCAACAACACATGCTTTTCGAGGTATTTTCAGTCAACTAATTCAAAGATGTGACATCACAAATTCAATCAGACCATGAAACAGTTATGCAAGTACCTCGTATACAAAAGAAATAGGCTTGGTTGTTATTAAACCCAAAACTACATAATGGGCTATCTGGTTCTGCTCACTAGGTGTATTGAAACCCGGTTTTTAGTGTCGTAAACCTGCAAACACACCTTTGACCCATTGGAGGGTAAGAAATGGGTTGCGATGATTCGCAATCTTAAGCGCAATATGAAAACTTGTTAGCCAGACATTTATTAATGTGATATTTATAGGCTCATTGACTTCCTTCAGAATAATCAGTCAAGACCCACTAGCAGGAGGTTCCAAGGATACCATGTTAAGGAGTTTGTCTATTTGTCTGTCTCACCTCTAACCGAGTTCGTAAGGAAGAAAGAGTCGAATCTTAGAAGGTGCATAAGAACAATCTTTATTAACACACCACTAAATCATAAACACACGTATTATCATAAAACTAAACAAAAAGGGGTAAGTTGGTGTGTTGTGGCTAGGTGTGTTGAACTGACGAGAGAGAGATTATGTATAAGAAACTTTCTTTATTAGTTCTCTATTACCAGTTCATGGTGTGCCCCTCCCCCGTAGGGTAAACTTCAACACTGTAATATTTAAGTTAGAATAAGATCATGTCTTGCACTGTGAGTTAAAATAAAATACTCTACTAAAACTAGAAAAATCTCAGAAAAGATCTAACGAAACGTTAAATGAAAATCTTACCATATTTCAGTTCAATTATATTATATATTCAACACCAAAAGTAAACTTACAGTTTAAGTTTAAAAGTTCAGCAAAATATCTATAATAATACCAAATAAAGGAAAATTTGCTTTTAATACAAAATATATAATAACAACTCAAGCCAAGTTTGCAATGAAAACACTTCTGCATATGACCTCCGTCCACTCGTGCTCGAGAGCTGGTATGGAGGAAACCCCGGATCCTTACCCAATTCGCTGAAAAAATAGCTTTATATTTCTGGACATTACATGCTATCTTCCCTGCAAGAAAAGTCAGTTAATTAGTAATTAGCGGACAAAAAGATCCCGGACAGAGCTAGCAAGAAGCAAAGTTAAGATGTATTTATTTCGACAACTTTCCATGCACAATGAACTGTTTGTTTTGTTCTTGTTGAACGTCGCACAAAACTACTCGAGGGTTATCTATGCTAGCCCTCTCTGATTTTAAAGCGATACAATAAATAGAGGAAAAGTAGCTAGCCACAACTACTCACCTTTTACATTAGAGAAGATGTCGGGTTCCCTTGGCTTATCTATTTCAACGCTATTTTAATTTTATAAAAATAAAGTTTCAATCGGAACTTCTCAACAAATCTTACCTGTTATATTAATCTCATCTTCCGTAGTTTCAGCTGAAAAGTTCACTGCAGAGGGCACCAGTGTAGAATCTGACTGTGAAAATGTTCTGTCTGAAATCGGTTTTGCGATGACTTGCATACCTGTCCCATTTGTATTTTCTAATAACTCAGTTAAGTGAGTTATTCCTGAAGCTGCTGCATTTTGAGTCGGACTGACTTCTGTTCTTGGCGAAGAAGATCCAATGATCTCAATAAAAAACGAATCCTTTGTGAGTGATGGTTCTTGAGTAATAAATAAGGTATCTTTTGAAGTCGGAGTTTCTTCAGATGTGACAAAGAACGTTTGGTTTTTAGACAACGGGTCGTCAGAAGTCATAGAAAATGTTTCTTCTGTGGATTCTTCGTAAGTCATAAATGACCCGTTTGCAATCATAGGTTCGTTAAATGGGATTCCATCAATAGTCGATGATCCTTCAGAATGGAAAAGTAAAACATCTTTGCTTGTTGGCTTGTGTGAGGATGTTTCCTCAGGAACCTCAACAGATGTAAGGGATGATAAAGTCATCTCTTCAAAGTGTTCTATTTCAGTAGTAGTGCGTTCAGCAAAGTCGGTGTCGATTGTGGAACTTATGGATTTATGGCTAGACAATGTTGAGTTAAGTGAGGAATTGGTATCAGTAGAATCTAGGGAGACAGGAGGTTGCGTTTGTACTGCAAGTAGGTGATATGCTTCATCAAAGTCAATGGATTTTGAAGAAACTAAAAAAGAATCATTTAATTGTCGTGTATCAATTGTCGTGGAACTTTGTGAAATATTCGTGATACCTTCTTTTGTGTAAGGTCCCTCGGTTTCTCGTTCTGGTTCTTTCATTGCTGTGAGTAATGAATCGTTATATGAAGGCTCAGGTTGGAATAATTCGTCTGTGTGAATGGAGAGTGAACCAGTGACGCTGGATTCTACAAATGATGTTTTAGTAACTGTTTCTGGTGAAATACTATCGGGTGTTGTTGTAATTTCTTCAGAATGGAATGTTGACTGTCCTGCTTGGATAGTAATAGTTTGAATCTCAGGTGATTCTGCATCATCGATGAACAATGATGTCTTAGTGGTCAATTCCAAGTACTCCAAAATAATTTGTGTTGAAGAAGAAGAATCCTCTGGAACAAGATCTTCTGCGCTTAAAGTAGCGTGTGTTACAGTAGTTCTAGCTATTTCCTCTCTTGAGCTTATTTTAGGTATGTTAACTGATGAATCAGTTCTTATCTCAGTTGTGGGAGAGGTTTTCTGAGAAGGGAGCGCTCTGCTTGTTGGTGTAGCAGACTCTGAATCTTTGTTTAGATTCAAATTCTCTGAAGATGCAAAAGTAGTCTTTCCGTTTATAAGGATCGATGTGGAATTGTTTTCATTTAGCGACGTAAGTGTGGTGTCCAGGTTCAGAACTGTAGAAACCGAGTTGGATTCATTTTCTGAATTATTAGATGTAAACAAGGGAAATTCGGAAGGATCGATTAAATGAGAGGGTGTTCTGCTTGTTACTGATGGGCTTCTAGTCTGCTTGAGAAAATATTGCAACATTTTTCATTTTGTTAAATAACAAAAAACATCTGTGTAACCATAAAACTATCTTTACCATCATAAAACATATGTACCACCATAAAAACATATGTACTACCATAAAAACACCAGTACTAAGACAGAAACATATGTACCACCATAAAAACATATGTACTACCATAAAAACACCTGTACTAAGACAGAAACATATGTACTACCATAAAAACACCTGTACTAAGACAGAAACATATGTACCACCATAAAAACATATGTACTACCATAAAAACACCTGTACTAAGACAGAAACATATGTACTAACATAAAAATATCTGTGCTATCATAAAACATATGTACTACCATAAAAACACCTGTATTATCATAAAAACACCTGTACTAACACAAAAACATATGTACTACCATAAAAACATATGTACTAACACAAAAACATATGTACTACCATAATAACACCTGTACTAACACAAAAACATATGTACTATCATAAAAAAACGTATGTGCTATCACAAAAACATATGTACTACCATAAAAACACCTGTACTATCATAAAAACATATGTGCTATCACAAAAACATATGTACTACCATGAAAAAACATAAGTACTACCATAGAAACATATGTACAAAAAAAAAACATATGTAGTACCATAATAACATCTGTACTATCATAAAACATTTGTACTACCATAAAACATCTGTACTACCATAAAACATCTGTACTACCATAAAACATCTGTACTACCATGAAACATTTGTACTACCATAAAACATCTGTACTACCATAAAACATTTGTACTACCATAAAACATCTGTATTACCATGAAACATTTGTACTACCATAAAACATCTGTACTACCATAAAACATTTGTACTACCATAAAACATTTGTACTACCATAAAACATCTGTGCTACCATAAAACATCTGTGCTACCATAAAACATTTGTACTACCACAAAACAGTTGTACTACCATGAAAAAACATAAGTACTACCATAGAAACATATGTACAACAAAAAACATATGTACTACCATAATAACATCTGTACTATCATAAAAACATATGTACTACCATGAAACATCTGTACTATCATAAAACATCTGTACTACCATAAAACATTTGTACTACCATAAAACTTTTGTACTACCATAAAACATCTGTACTACCATGTAACATTTGTACTTCCATAAAACATTTGTACTACCATAAAACATTTGTACTACCATAAAACATCTGTACAACCATAAAACTTTTGTACTACCATAAAACATCTGTACTACCATAAAACATCTGTACTACCATAAAACATCTGTACTACCATGAAACATTTGTACTACCATAAAACATCTGTACTACCATAAAATATCTGTACTACCATAAAACATCTGTACTACCATAAAACATCTGTACTACCATAAAACATTTGTACTACCATAAAACATCTGTACTACCATAAAACGTCTGTACTACCATAAAACATTTGTACTATTATAAAATATCTGTACTACCATAAAACATTTGTACTATCACAAAAGCAAATCTGTACTACCATAAAAATCTGTGGATTTAATTTTAAAAACAAGAGATTGGCGATGTTGTATAAAAACTATAATTTAATATTTTTCACTCAAAATATTAAATTATAACAGGTGAAAAATATTAAATTATAACAGGTGAAAAATATTAAATTAAAGCAAGTGAAAAATATTAAATTATAACAAGTGAAAAATATTAAATTATAACAAGTGTAAAATATTAAATTATAACAAGTGAAAATATTAAATTATAACAGGTGAAAAATATTAAATTAAAGCCACTTGTTATAATTTAATATTTTACACTTGTTATAATTTAATATTTTTCACTTGTTATAATTTAATATTTTTCACTTATTACTCCTCTCTTCTGTCTGTCTTCATGTTTCACACATACATACATAGTTTTGCTGTGAAAACCGTATCAGAACATTAATGACATCCAGAGGTCTTCACTTCACATGAAAATAGTACAATATAATACAGTATAGATAAGAACAAACGTAGAATTATCATATTTATACTCACGTGGCTCAACTTTTTGGTTGAAGTAACCTTGAACGCTTTTTCTAAATTCAGTCACTGCAACCAGTGAGCAACAAGTTCAAACAGGTGAGTAAATAGTAAATATACAAATTCGGTATGACACCTTAACTAAAGCAAAGCATGAACAAGTGCTGTAATTACCTGGTCTGTAGAGATGTCCTGTGGAGACATCGTATTAGCTACGATTAGACGAAGTAGATAAACACCTGTAAAAGAAAACAAAAGACTATAAGAATGTATGAACGCATGAAATTATTATAATCTTTTTGGAGCCTACATACGTTGAAAATTTGTATCTTTCATTTTATATTTCTATATGCATCCTATCTGCTTATTTTGGCTTTTGTTAACCCTAATCTCTCTTTTTTCTTTTACACATTAGAATTCGTCTCCATCTGATTGAAGTCTGATGTTGTTTTTTTAATGCTTACTATATTTTCACCCTAGTCTTATATAAGCTTAAGCTTAAGTTAAAAAATTACCGCTGTTTTTTTCTATTTTCTTCAGGTGTATTTTTTCTCTGCCTAATATATACACATACTTAATTCTTCATATCTTCTTATAGCCTATTTATCTAGAATGTTTTCATGAAATGACTGATCAAATAGCTTTGTAATTCACTTGAAAAATCAATAAAACTCGAACACGAAGCAACAGAAGACTAGTTTTTGACTTCAGTTAAGTTCTAACAAGAAACAACAAAACTACTAGCTTTGGAATTCGGTATAAAAATCAATAAATCTTGAACATGTAACAGTAGAAAACTAGTTTTGCAATTCACTAGGAAAATCTGTAAAACAAGGACAAGAAACTACAGATCTACCACCTCTCAAATTCACTAGCAAAATCTGTAAAACAAGAACAAGAAACTACATATCTATCACCTCTCAAATTCAGTAGGGAAATCTGTAAAACAAAACAAGAAACTACAGATCTACCACCTCTCAAATTCACTAGGGAAATCTGTAAAACAAGAACAAGAAACTACAGATCTACCACCTCTCAAATTCAGTAGGGAAATAAGTAAATGTCGGATATGAAATAACAGAAAACTGGCTTTGGAATTTACAAGAGAAGTCAATAAAAAACGAACATGAAACTACAGAACAACATTAATAAGTAATTATATGTTTAAATATTGATATCATAAGCTATTTATAACCCTGACTTTGGACGAAAGACCTCGTCGGCACTAGATATGGCAGATGTAACGTGGTTGCTTTCGCTCATGGATTCTTAGAATTGAAACGTTTTTACTAGGAAAACGGGTTGAACTTCGAGTTTGTTTGCTTTTTCTTTTTTCTTTTTAGGAGGGGGAGCATTTTCTGAAACACTGTAAACCTTTTTAGAGTGTTTTAATTTACATCAGCGTATTGATATTCCTATGTGAATGTGTAAACGCCAGGGAACTTCGTGTTGGGAACTACATATGTAGACTTTGAACCTAGTAACCACACTGCGGATGCTCTTCTCAGCTATGTAATGTTTAATTCCAAGAGCATGTTACACCCACCTTATCCGAACGAGAATTCATAAACATGTGTATACTAAATTATATTACCCGAAGAATGTTTTTTTTTGTTGTTTGTTTATTCTGCTATAAACACTTATAAAATCCAATAAAAATATCCCAAGGTCCCTATGTGGTGTTTGATGAAGAAAAGTCGTATATTCCAGATTTAAGCTGAGCCACTCATTTAGTCATGAGAAAATATAGCATTTGATCCTCAGAATCAGCACTACACACCCCTTAAAGCCACCAAAATTGTGCTCTAATAATTAATGTTCAAGTATTTGGTATTTTCAACGTGAATGAATGACACCTTATTCGACACATAGGATAAAAGACCAGGTCAGAGTTCAGGCATAATCATTCCTTATTTAAAACTGCATACCAAAGCGAGGTGAACTATTCAGTGGAACTCGCTGCCTCTGCGGCTACTCGGAATTATTGGCATGGTTTTAACAGTTATAACAATCAAAAGTGCATAGCTTGTTTAGCAGCATGTCGAGGCTCGAACCTTAGACGTTTCTTGGCATATAACCACAAGGCCACACCCGGACTCTCAACAGTAATGTAGTGTATTGATAAGAGCTTTGAGAAGGTGTGAAGGTATTTGGTAATTGTCTGATGCAAACCACTTATAAAATAAGCAATCACGCGAATCCAGTGAATACTAATACTCTGTAAGTCTGTGTTGCTTTGATGTGGATATGGCAGTGTGAATACTAATCCTCTATGAGTCTGTATTGCTTGGATCTGGATATGGCAGTGTGAATACTAATCCTCTATGAGTATGGGTTGCTTGGTTGTGGGTATGACAGTGTGAATACTAATCCTCTATGAGTCTATGTTGCTTGGATGTGGATATGGCAGTGTGAATACTAATTCTCTATGAGTCTGTGTTGCTTGGAGGTGGATATGGCAGTGTGAATACTAATCCTCTATGAGTCTATGTTGCTTCCATGTGGATATGGCAGTGTGAATACTAATCCTCTGTATTGCTTGGATGTGGATATGATAGTGTGAATACTAATCCTCTATGAGTCTGTGTTGCTTGGATGTGGATATGAAAGTGTGAATACTAATCCTCTATGAGTCTGTGTTGCTTGGATGTGGCTATGGCAGTGTGAATACTAATCCTCTACAAGTCCGTGTTGCTTGGATATGGATATGGCAGTGTGAATACTAATCCTCTATGAGTCTGTGTTGCTTGGATGTGGCTATGGCAGTGTGAATACTAATCCTCTATGAGTCTGTGTTGCTTGGATATGGATATGACAGTGTGAATACTAATCCCCTATGAGTCCGTATTGCTTGGATGTGGATATGACAGTGTGAATATTAATCCTCTATGAGTCTGTATTGCTTGGATGTGGATATGACAGTGTGAATATTAATCCTCTATGAGTCTGTGTTGCTTGGATCTGAATATGGAAGTTTGAATACTAATCTTCTATAAGTCTGTGATGCTTGGATCTGGATATGGAAGTCTGAAAATGCATGCATTTCAATGAACCATGAGTCAGAACACTATTAAATATATTTATCCAATGTGAACAACATTCAATATTGATTAGTTAGTAATTTATACTTTCTTCGCCAGCTGTGTCAGGTCTGGTCCACAGACTAACACCTTACACGTACTCACGAAGCTGTTATCCGATAACCCTAAGACTGATGTAATCATTGTTTTCGACCGACACGGATCATGTTTAGCTTTACGAATTTTGATACGTACTACATGTGCTCACGAATATATCCATTTGTGTTATTTAGAATGATTAATTTTCTATAAGCAATTCAGTTCCAACGATATGTAAATGTAACTTCAAACAACAAACATGCACGCTCTCTTGGAGCTTGGCTCGGGGTTGATGGACTTACAGGAGCCTGGCACTAAGCACTAACACACCACTGTTATATGTTTGTGTTTTAAAAGAACCATCATCAACCAACATCATTCTAACAGAGGCGTGAACACGATACGACCATGCAAAGCAAAACGGTTTCTTGCAATGCTCCAACGTTCCATTTATTGAACTGTTAAACAAATATACCATAAGCATTGTAATTTTAATCATTTTGTCGTGAAAGAATTTATGTTGAAGTTGGGGAACCTAATGTCAAGTGGAAAAGTTTTACCAATAACTGAAACTAAACGATAAAGGGGAGAACAGGGATCAGGTTGCACTTATCCCCTCCCATCTGAATGTTTGTTCTGCAAGATGTTAGGTCCTGACAAGGTGGAGTGGGGGTTAAGGAGGATAATCTGTTAGTTTTCAAAAAGAGGAAAAACAGACATTTACCAAGCAAGAAAACTAATATACAAATATATATATTGTCTCTTTCTCTCTCTCTGCCTGGAATGAATTAAATGTTGCATATGTCAGAATACCTCATCTGAGTGAGGCCTTGTCTAACAGAGCATTGTAATTCATCAAAATTGGGATGTTTTAATAAAAGATAAAGGACACTAAGCTTACTAAAAGGTTTAAAATTACAGCAATCACTTTAAAATTCTCACTTGTTTTTCTGTCGCTGTACGGCCCGGCATGGCCAGGTGGTTAAGGCACTTGACTCGCAATCTGAG
>NW_013666346.1:216923-218467 GCF_000517525.1 Limulus polyphemus | reverse complement strand
GCGAATTAAAAAAAAAAAAACTAGTCGCTGCATTTTCTTATTATCTACTCGATCTTTTTATTTGCCTTTCTTTAGTTTATATTTCTGTCTTCTCATGTGTAGCTGATTAATTAGCTACATTTCTTTCGCCTATATCTTGTAAAGCATATATCTATTTTTCTGGCAGGCTGTCTACATAGTTCACTGTATATCTATTTCTATATATGTATGTATATATGTATTTCACTACGTATTTATCTTTCTATCTATCCATAAACCTACTATCTCTCAATTTAATCTTCTTTAAAATATCATAGTGAATCTAACATATATTTTCATGGCATATTTTTATGAGTCCCATAAAGTTGAACTGGTCTTTAAATGTCACATAGGAAAACATAAGTTATATGTTTGCACATAAATATAAAAATAATAATTTGATTAACTGAAACTCCGAATTTACGAACGAGGAATGAAATATTACTGAATATATATTTGTTGAGCTACATTTAACTAAATCCTTAAACCTAGACATTCAAGCGCTTTAACGAAGACAAAGACTTTCCACTTCTTCAGTAAAATTTTCTCGGCTGATCACAACAGATTTTCAGAAGACAATTGAAAGAAAATCCTGAACCAAGACGTTTCATTTCTTCACTAAAGCTTTCTCGGTTAAGTAACAATTGTACTATCAGTTATTAATGTTATTTTATTCTAGGACTTCCCGTTGCTAAAGTGTTTTTAAGGTAATATAATCATTCTATAAAATGAGATAAATTTGAGTTCTTAAACTTAATCTGCATATAGATTAGAATATGATATATTCTATTTAAATCCCAATATATTTAAATGTATTAGTACTTAAAAAATAAGAATAAACAGTTAAGAAGGACAATGGGCTTATGATTTAAAACTCAACATTCAGGTATTCTTTGATATATTGTTGCCGTCAATTCTATAAAGTTTCCACCTCAACATTCAGGCCTAGTGTTGAAATAGTACTGACACATGACAGGACGACATTCTCCAGTACAGTGTTTAACATAGGAAAACACTCCAGTATGATGTTTAAAAGAGAACGATACTTCAGTGTGAATCTAACACAGGACAACACTTTAGTAAGATGTTTAACACAGGACGACACTCCAGTATGATGTTTAACACATAGAATATGATGGTTCGAGATACATAACAAGATGAGTTCGGTTTTGTTCACCAACAAACGATATCTGTGACCTGTACTTCAAAGTTTAGACATTAACAAAAACAACTACATTCTGATTATGGTGTAGAATGAAAGTAAAAATAAAACATGTTTTTATTAATAAGGTTAACGGAGTAATTAAGTTACTACAAAAAGTATTTAAACAAAACGTATGAACTCTTTAATGCCATCTAACACTTTTTATTCAAGTAATATTTTAAATATTTTTCTTGGTCAAGATGTTCATATTTTTGTGTAAATGATTTAATCTTTATTTCAGTCAACCTTTATTTACAATGTCAATAATTACTCAAGTTATCTTTATTTACAATGTCAATAATTACTCAAGTTATCTTTATTT
>NW_013666346.1:213881-216221 GCF_000517525.1 Limulus polyphemus | reverse complement strand
ACAATGTCATTACTGCTTAATGTTTCCAACACCTAGTTTATTGCAGTGGATTCGCCAGAATTAAGTCAATTATTTTATCTACGTATCTATCTGTTTAGTTATCTATCCATCTGGAAGAACCTCGAGGTAAACAGCAGTAGCCTACTGTCGTGCCCCCCAGTGGCACAGCGGCATGTCTGCGGACTTACGACGCTAGAATCCGGGTTTCGATACCCGTGGTGGACAGAGCCCAGATAGCCCATTGTATAGCTTTGTGCTTAATTACAAATAAACAAACCTCTTTTATTTTATACTGCGAGACTCACGTGCTTCTTGGTTTAAATATATTCTTCATTGATTATTTCTCTATTCGCCTGGATTTGTTCTTTTCATTTATATATATATATTTATTTCACGTTTTAACCCAAATGTAACCACTAATGGTATCCTGTCTCAAATAGACCATTATTTCAATATTTGGACAACCATGTTTGAACTTGCGCCCGACCTAGTTCCAATGTACAACTCTCACTAAGCTACTTGTAAAGGAGAAACCCAAAAAAGGCTTAACGGTCTTTCTTTCTTTTTTTTTATCGCTTCTGAAACGGATCAAATTTCCGGAAGTAACCCGAATCTAAAGGATTCGTGGAGTTTTCAGACTCTTGGGAAAATGATCATAAGTAAAACATTATAAAGTTCATAAAAGTCAAAATCAAAATACAAAATAATGTGTATATTATAAAAACAACGTTAAGATAAGATTTGTAATTGAGCTGAAAAAACAAATTAACATTTGCTAATATGTGTAAGTAGTTCCGAACAAGAGTTTGATTCTATTTCCCTTAAAGTCCGTGAATTAAAATAGTGTAAGCGTGTGTATGTTTTATTATAGCAAAGCCACATCGAGCTATCTGCTGTGTCCACCGAAGACAATCGAAGTCCTGATTTAGCGTGAGATTTGATTACAATTTTCGAAACCTTTCACTGACATGAAATTCACAAGTCTTACAAAAGTCACATATTTATCAATTCTATCCCATTGTTCCATAAAACTATTTACTTACGAGGAAAATTAAATAAACGTAATGTTAAATCATAAAAAAATAAACTGAAGCAAAAGGGGGATATTGTAGCTGAGCTTGGTGCAATGTTACAGTGATACACTGGAAAACACATGTACTCCACTGGTATACCATGTGATCAGGATAGAATAATTTAGTCTGTTGTGTGGCGCTGTTATCGAGCACGTGGTTTAGAAGTTCCAGCGCAGACTGAAATATGAGAGTGTTCAACAGGTGTAAACGGAAGTCAGTGGCTTTGTTTAGCCATATTCGAAAACATTCAGCTGTAATAAGTTTTACAGAAAGTTGTCTGTAACAAAATACTGATTTTCTTTAAGCCCATCTGGCTTCTTTCATTTTTGTTCTGTGGCATTATTCGCAAATACTCTGCTGTAATAAGTTTTTACAGTGAGTTCCCTGTAATAAAAAACTGCTCTTCTTTAAACCCGGCTGACTTTGAACATTGTGGAAAATAACTTTGTTTAACCGTATTCGGTGATATCGTACGGAAACTTCCTGCTATAATACGTTTTAAAGAGCGTTCTTGGGCATAGCACTGACAGCCCAATGCGTAGCTTTGTTTACAACAGAAACTGTTGTTGTTGTTGCTTTCACCCTGGCTGACTTCTTGCATTTTTGTTTCGTGGCATCGTTCAGAACATCCTGCTGTAACAAATTTACAGAGGATTTTCTGTAATACAGAAACTTTTTTGTCTTTCATCCTAGTTAACTTCCTCCATTTTTAACAAATATCATAGACGTCATTTTAATATGCAGTTTGAAGTAATTACTCTCGCAGACAAGTGATTGTACCATGGTACAGAAACATCGTAGGTTTCAGTTTTGTTTAAACTGTATCGTTTCTTTCACATTTAGCTTATAACTTCAACCAGAAATAACTGAATTTTGGAAAGAAAGCTTATTTCTTAAAATGGTAAAATTGCAAGGAAGATACACAAAAACTTGCAACGTTCCACTGCCTGTTTTTGTTTACTTGTTTATTTTAGAGCAATGCTATATTGCGCTCTCTGCTGTGTTTACCGTGGAGAATCGAACCTCGGTTTTTGGCATTGTAAATCCGTAAACTTACCGCTGTCCTACCTATAATTTATTAATCGTTCTGATTTTTGTTTCTGTTTCTCTTTTCATCCAGTATTACACCCATTATTTATAAAGTAACCTACGTTACAGTCTGAAAAACGAGCATAACCGGAGAAGATGACATACACATTAATTGTTTATAAAGTAACCTACGTTACAGTCTGAAAAACGAGAATAACCGGAGAAGATGACATACACG
>NW_013666346.1:209015-212881 GCF_000517525.1 Limulus polyphemus | reverse complement strand
TACGTTGCAGTCTGAAAAACGAGAATAACCGGAGAAGATGACATACACATTAATTGTTTATAAAGTAACCTACGTTACAGTCTGAAAAACGAGAATAACCGGAGAAGACGACATACACATTAATTGTTTATAAAGTAACCTACGTTACAGTCTGAAAAACGAGCATAACCGGAGAAGATGACATACACATTAATTACAACAAAAATTCAATTCGAAAGTCGCAAGTTAATTGTTTTCCTATTATCAAATGTCAACATTTTGTTACCGCTTTAGTGTCAAACTACACAATGGTCTTTCAGCGCTGTATTTCGTACGAGGATTGAGCCCGAATTTTAGCTTTATAAACTGTGTAACTTTGCACTTGAAAAATAAAAACAAATACTTTTCGTATTTTGATCTTATTTTTGAATGTGTCCACAAGGTTACGTTTTATTTATGTTTGACATGTGTAAAATAAAATAATTTAACGTGTTGAAAGTTTTCACACCTGAAATGAAGATATTTCTGAGATAAGTTTAAAATTTTTCTCCTCGTATTCTAATACGAATTAGTATGATTTGAGAATTTTGAGAGGGAGGAGAAGGGCAGATTCGATATAGACCCCCCTCATAGTGTAATAGTTATATATATATATATATGTTCA
The DNA here is from genome assembly GCF_000517525.1 of Limulus polyphemus. NCBI lineage: Eukaryota > Metazoa > Arthropoda > Merostomata > Xiphosura > Limulidae > Limulus > Limulus polyphemus. The sequence continues at coordinate 212,238 of NW_013666346.1, read as the reverse complement.
AATGTGCATATATGTATATTTTTTATATACCACAGTGTTTCCAAAAGTGGGAGGTTTATTTAGAATTAAAATTAATTCAGCATCTTTGTTTTCGGCCCGTTTTTTGGCGACCCCCCCCTCCAGAAAAAGCTTCACGGAATAAGCCGACAAAAATTATGTTGAATTAATTAAATGATACAATATGTCGAAAAGAGATGTTTTTGTTTTTACTACGGCACTGTTTTTCCATCACCCCGCTAAAGTTATAGGTTGGGGGGGCCTTTTTTTATTCACATCAAGGGGACCTCAGACTAAAACAGTTTGGGAACCACTGATTTACCATAAACCAGTCGTCAGCTATATACACTTGGACTGATTCCAAAAACTCCATTTGAGATCGCTCGGTTAAAATACATGCAAGTAATTAATGTTTGTACACATCCTTGGCTATCAGCCATTTGTCTTGTCGTCGTAAACATACACCGTTCAGTACTGCTCCATTTAACGTAACGTCCATGAAGATAATATAGCCCTAAATGGAATTATTTCTTTCACTTACTTTCACAGATATTGGTAGAGGAACCATTTTAAAGCCACTGGATGGTTTATATCAACACGTCAGCTTTTAAAACAGTTCAGATGTCACTAATATTAGACTTTAATCCTCTGAAATACGAAACATTTACTGCGACATTGACTATTAAAGTAACGACAGTTTAGTTATTACACATGCAACACACACATATACATGTATGTACACATAAATATACAAAACGCCCAAACTTGTGTAGCATATATTAAACGTGTATACACCATACAGTATATGTATATATACATATATGTGAAATACACGTGTGACACATAGATACAATATTAACATAATAAATACAATTAATGCTGCAATAGTACTTCACTCTTTGGATTATGTTACTCTGATGTCCTGAGTGCTGAATATCGCAGCTATTCTAGAAGTTGACCAAATCTGTCTCGTGTCTCAACCAAGAAATTGATTAATTCATTCTTTTATCACATTTATATCGAGGTCCTTTACGAAGCAATAGCCACGTGTTTTTATATTGAGGAAAACAAAACTTAAAGTTAAAGATAACACACTTTAATAGGTCAAATAATAATAGTACTTGACGATATTACTATAATTTTGATATTCAATGTTTAAATAAAAAATGTTGAAGCACTGACACGAAAATTACTTACCTAGATAAAATATTTGGTGTGCCGTATTGGTCTTCATTGCTTCAGCAGACTCAAAGAACGTGCGTTAAGAGATTAGTGTTGTTTAGGTAACCAACACTTTCATGTAAAAGAAACCAGATCTATAGGGAAGGTGGGATGCCTAACTGTTTTTAAGTTTTCTTCGCCTCTAACCTTAACTGACCGTCTTTTATTTTTTTTAAATTTTTGCTCTAAAATGGCAGGATTTTATTTGTTGCTATAAAATGGTAGGATTTTACTTTCAAATGATTTTGTAGTAGCTTGTTCTTTCTTTAAATTAAGAAGAAAAGAACGTTGTTGGTTCTTTATACTTAGGATTATCTAGCAAATACAGGAACTTCGCAGGAAGTACAAATCTTCGTCTTACCCAAATACGTGTATTAAACCAAATAGGTTTATTTACAATTGTAATTTTCTATTTCAGATAAGACCGAAACCACGAGCGTAAGTTCTACGACGAACTCGTTTCTGAAATGCGCGTGTTCGCTCACAAACAGACCTTCGCCTAGATCCTGGTAAGGGTTAGGGGTGAGAAGTTTTCCCCTAGCATCAAATTGCCCTGGTTTCGAATTACATATGGCCTGCTCGTGCGAATAGAAAAGCTTCAAAAGTCTATTATCACTAGGAGTAGTGATTGGAAACACAACGTAAGAGGGAACTTAGTGCCTTGTTTAGAGTAGTTAGATATGCTAGTACTGTGAGTCAATTGTAAGAAACGTAGCCTAATAAACAGTGTCACAGTTATCTTACATGTTCGTTCTATTCTATGGATCAATCTTGTAACATTCTGGAAATATAAGATAATGACGTCATACAAATCTTTACACAAAATCATTTAACAACGAACTACTAAAGAACTGATAAATAACTTGAAGCATCAATTGTCCAGAATTTCTTACGTAGCAAAAAAAACAGCATAATGGGCTATCTTAAGCTATCGCCACCGCAAGGATCGAACCCAAAATTTAGCGTTATAAGCTTTTAGAAATTATTTTTTACTGCCATTGATGGTTGATTTTTTAAATATATACACAGAATAAAATTACCATCTTACAAAATGCTTACATCTTCAGTTATTTTAGGTTAAAGCTCCGTTGGGTTATCTGCTGGATTCATTCCAGGGAATAGAACCCAGGATTTTAGCGTATCAAGTCCGGGTGACATTCATAAAATATGCAAGTCAACAGCAGGTAAATGTTGATTTTTTAAAAAGTGAAACGATTAATTAATAATATATTGTTATGTCTCTTTTCGTTAGTTAATTTTCCGTATAATTTCTTTCCGAAGAAACTTTAGCGATACAAGTCCTTTGTTAAATAAAACTGGTTTATTCTTTCTAAATACAACTTTGCAATACACTTAATTTCCACAGTCGCGCTATAACAAACGCTATAATTCACAACGAACGTCTCACGTGCTCGACTCAACAATACGTCTCTCTGTCCGCAGTTCAATTACACATTACATTGTTGCCGTCAGTTCTTACCTGTTTATATATATACAATACTACCGCATATCTAGTAGGCTCTCGAGATTTCAGGAAGGTACGTGAACGTTCGAGAAGCGCATGACGTGTTACTAGAGTTACGTGACCTCCGCTGTCGTAACAATATATTATAAGCAACATATTTATGACCTTATCTTAATGATAAACGCTGTGGTTTTTGGCTAGTTTTGCCCTAGATCTATTTAATTACTATTTCTTTATTGTAGAGTTAATATCGAATATAATATATATATATATATATATATACCCAAGAGTACGATAGTGACTTCATCCATGTTAAGAAGATGGATTGACACTACTCTAGTCTATATTACGGAACCGATTTTTTTGCCGAATCTGGAGTATTATTGCCACAGCTGTTCATAATGCTGTAATGCTACAACTGTTATATTTCTCGATGTATCTAAATAGTCTCATATCATATTGAAAGTAGCAGATTTATATTGTTACCACTCCGTTTGTTAATTAACTTTCCGTAACTTCGTTCCGACGAAACTTAAGCGG
>NW_013666346.1:204521-208015 GCF_000517525.1 Limulus polyphemus | reverse complement strand
TGTTGTAATTTCTCTTCTCGTTCTTCTTGTTTCTTTTCTTGTTTTTGTATTGCTGCCCATCAAATCTGCTAAGCTGTAGTTTGATTTTCCGCCTCTCGTTTCCATTTTTCTTCTCTTTTTTTTTTATCCCACTCTCTGACACCAATTGGTTACGTCTCCGTTTGTTAATTAACTTTCCGCAACTTCGTTCCGACGAAACTTAAGCGACACAACTCCTTTCTTAATAAAACTAGTTTATTAAGAGTTATATTCGGAAAGCTATACACTTAATCTCAATATTCGCGCTAAAACAAACAGTATCACGAACGAACGTTAACTTCAACAATACTCTGTGACTGCAGTTCAATTACTCACTGTCTACACACACATTACCTTACCTTCTTTTATATACCAGCGTACCCTATTTCTAGTAAGAACTTGAACATTCGTCAAAGTACATGATAGTTCTAGAAACGTTGCGTCACAGTGTCATGTGACTCGCTGACGCAACAATATCTTTCCTAGCTTACGAGAAATAAGCATTCAAAGTGTGATAAACAATGTTTTATAATTTGTCTACTTACTCTTACTCAGTATCAAAGTCAGAATGTTTAAATGAGCTAATGCTGAGTGTTCAGTTTCCAACCAAAATAAAAACAATGCTCGTTTAAATTAGAAAAACAGCTTTATTTAATAAAAAAACTGACTATCTTGTATTTAACATTTTTAAACATACAAAAAGAAAATGTTTACAGTTTGCCTAATACGATTCATAAACGGAAAAACATTATTAGCTTTCGACGATAAAATATTTATAGGCACGATAGTGAGGCCAGTCAAGTTACTGGAAGAGAAGCGCTACAGTGAAACTGTTGTTACTTTTTACACACAGGAAAAGATGTTTGGACAAATCTGGGTCATTAACACAGCTCTTTATAACGCTAAAATCCAGTATTCTTATGTTTTTGAACACATCTACACAACCTTAGGTCACGTTAAAAGCAGCAGCTTGTTACTGATTTTATATTAAACGAAATGAACCGTCAACAAGTGGTACAACCATTGTTGTTCATCACCTTGCAAACAAGGTGTGTATGTCACACAGGTAGATTTGGCACCTGTATCACGTATAGTAATTTTAAAATAACAGGTAGATTTGTCACCTGTAGCACGTATAGCATTTTAAAACAACGGGTAAATTTGTCACCTGTAGCACGTATAATCATTTTAAAATAACAGATAAATTTGTCACCTGTAGCACATATAGTAATTTTAAAATAACAGATACATTTTTCACCTGTAGCACGTATAGTCATTTTAAAATAACAGATAAATTTGTCAACTGTAGCACGTATAGTCATTTTAAAATAACAGATTTCATAATTTTTACTGATTAAAACCATAAGTAATTATCCGAATTAAAACAGAACGAATTTAGCGTTTAGCAATTGATGAAGACGCTAAAGCTAAAGGGTGGTCCGATGGGGATAAGTTAAGTATTCATGATGCAATGTCATCTGATCGAGTGAGTTCAGATTTCTGTTTAACTTTGATGTTTTAAAATTGTGACATACATTAACAGAAAAAATGCATGATGTGTATATGAAAGTGTGCGGGTGTTTTATTTTTGTAGAGCAAAGCCACATTTGGCTATCTACTGTGTCCACCACAAGGAATCGGTCCCCGGCTTTTAACGTTATAAGTCCGCAGACACGGGGGTGAGAGGGGGGGGGGGCAAACGACCCTGAGGCCCAGCAGTGAGATATTCCAAAGCTCACTAGAAATGCATACTACTTAATAAGCTAAAATGGCTACATCTTTTTCATTGATTCATGAAGAAAACTGTCACCTAAATTTCTTTTATGAAAATTCAGCAGAAGTTGATAAATAGAATGAAGGGGGGGGGGGGCAATGATATTACTGCTCTCGGGGCCTGGGCTGGCTCTCGAGGCTCCTGCGCAGACATACCACTGTCCCACGGGAGGACATGTTTGAGTCTGTGTGTGTAAATTTGATAATATATGTTTACTAAATTCAAATTTTGTGTTGTTGAAACTTGTAATCCAAAGAAAAAGAACTTATGTTTAATGAAAATACTGCACAACAAAAGTCGGGTTAGAATAGAGTGGTCGACTAAATACAGATGTGGTATAAAAATAGACAATACATTGTTACGACAGTGGAAGTCACGTGACACTAATAACACGTCATGAGATTCTAGAAGGATCATGATTGTTCGTGGCAACTCTAGTCTTTTCTACGCGTCCTCTATTTAGTATATAAGCCCGGCAAATAAAGCGGAGAGGGGAAGTGACGGCATAGATAATTGCAGACAGGCAGAGACTGATAATTGAGTCAAGTAGTGACCGTAAGTAAAGTGCGTGAATCGTTGTGAATTATAGCGTGTGTTTAAGTTAAACTGACTGTGGAAATTAAGTGTATTGCAAAGTTGTATTGAGAAAGAATAAACTAGTTTTATTTAAGAAAGGACTTGTATCGCTAAAGTTACATCAGAAAGAAATTATATGAAAAGAGACGTAACAAATTGGTGTCAGAAGTGGGATGGAAAAAAATGGAAACGAGAAGTGGCAAATCAAACTACGACTTAGCAGATTTGATGGCAGCAATACAAGAAAAGCAAAATAAACAAGAAAAGAGACTACAGCAGTGGTTGGAGGAAAAAGAAAAGAAACAAGAAGAACGAGAAAAGAAACAAGAAGAGAGACAACAGCAGTGGCAAGAAAACCTGCAACAGTGGCAGCTCAAACAGCAAAATAAACAAGAGAGATTACAGCAGTGTTGGAGGAAAAAGAAAAGAAACAAGAAGAGAGACAACAGCAGTGGCAAGAAAACCTGCAACAGTGGCAGCTCGAACAGTAAAACAAACAAGAAGAGAGATTACAACAGCTATTGGAGGAGAAAGAACATAAACAAGAAGAGAGACTAGAGCAGTGGCAACTGGAACAAGAAAGGAAACAAGAAGTACAAACGGAGAATATTAGAAAATTTAAAAGCGAATTGAATACATTAAAGAATGATTTATTGTCTTTTACACAAGGAGGATACATTAACCATCGACTTAATCAGCCCCAGACAATGACAAGCCCCTTCCAGACCCCACAGCTAAACCCTAATGCAGACATCTCAGTCCTGTTAGAAGTCACATCCCAGATATGAATGTCAGTAATAGGAGTGATCCAATACGAAGGAAGCCACAGGAATTCGATGGGAAGGCACCGTGGGAAGCATATAGAGCAAAATTTGAGTTACTGGCAGAAATGAATGGATGGATAGAGGAGCAGTATATCTGGTAACAAGCCTGAAGGGACAACCACTGGAAATACTTGGACAGTGGTCAGCAGATGACAGGCACAAGTATAGAGCACTGGTAGCTGCTCTAGAACTCAGGTACGGAACCCAAAATCAGTCAGAAGTCTACAGGGCTAGGTTTAGGACTAGAGTCCGTGCTAAAGGGTAGAGCCTGCAAGAGATGGCACAGGATTTGGAAAGTATGG
>NW_013666346.1:184386-204511 GCF_000517525.1 Limulus polyphemus | reverse complement strand
CTTAATCAGCCCCAAACAATGGCAAGCCCCTTCCAGACCCCACAGCTAAACCCTAATGCAGCCATATTCGGTCCCGTTAGAAGTCATATCCCAGATATGTATGTCAGTAATAGGAGTGATCCAGTACGAAGGAAGCCACAGGAATTCGATGGGAAAGCACCGTGGGAAGCATATAGAGTACAATTTGAGCTACTGGCAGAGATGAATGGATGGACAGAGGAGCAGAAAACAGTATATCTGGCAACGAGCTTGAAGAGACAACCACTGGAAATACTTGGACAATTGTCAGCAGACGACAGACACAACTATAGAGCACTGGTAGCGGCTCTAGAACTCAGGTACGGAACCCAAAATCAGTCAGAAGTCTACAGGGCTAGGTTTAGGACTAGAGTCCGTGCTAAAGGGGAGAGCCTGCAAGAGCTGGCACAGGATTTGGAAAGTATGGCACACAAAGCCTACCCAACTGCACCACCCGATCTCCTCAAGTTGTTGCCGAGGGGTCAGTTTGTAGATGCCTCAGACAGTCCACAACTGAAGATACAAGTAAAGTAAGCAAACCCCTCTACTATGCAGGATGCAATGGCCAGAGCTCTTAATTCCAATCCTATGTTAAGTCCAGCACAGAGGTACCAAGGTTGGTACAGTCATCAGGATTCAAAGCCAGAAAAGGGCAGCTTTCAGAGAAGTTTGAGGGACTTTGCTGACACTGTAACAAACCTGAGCACAAGAAAGCTCAATGCTGGAAACTTCAACACAGGGAAGATGCTACGGCAGGAAAGGCTGCTACCCAGAAAGGTTGTTGGTAACTGTGGAGAGCAAGGACATATGAGGAGCCAGTGTAAGAAGAATACCAACAATAAGTCAGCTTTGGGAAACCAGTAGTGGTTGGTGTTGAAGGACGCTTACTAACCCCATTGTGAAAGTCCCAACAGCTAAGTGTAAAATGACAAGCACACTGCAGTTGGGAAAGTGTCGACTTGGCAAACGGTTATACCGAGAAAGTTACGGGAAGTTGTGCTGCGTCAATCCCATGATAGTTTAACAGGAGGGCATCTCGGAGTTAAGAAGACATTGAAACACCTACGACAGTGATTTTACTGGATAGGTATGAGGCAAGATGTGGAAGAATGGTGCAGGACCTGCAGCACATGTTGTGCTAAAGAAGCATAAGACTTTTTTAGTCTTAGTGTATTTGATGATTGTAGTTTCTTTGTTTCTTAATATGTATTTTAAAACCGACTGTTTAATGACAACATATATTAGGATATAAAAGTGTAACACTCACTGTCAGGTAGTCATGATAATCTTATTAACACTTCCTAGCCAATAAAATTTGTAAGCTCAAGGTTTTTTATCAATGAAACTACCTTACTTTTCTGTTGCAACACTCATGAGACTTTCGCTAAAGTAAAACAAATAATTTTTAAGTTTATTTTTTGATTGTTTAATATTTGAACCTTACTCCTTTTTTGTAATTTTTATTGGTTAAATCTGAAACATATCATTTTTTTTAGGAAATTTTATTTATTACTCAGCTATAAAAATACTGCCTAGTTAAAAATATTACCCAGTTATGATTGATGATGATCAGTGCGGTAGTTTCCGAGATCCGAGTTTAGGACGTATACATCGTAAGCTCAATTATAATACGATTTAGGCTTACCGCTGAGCCACCAGGGAGCATTTTATGTGTCCATACAACATGGGACTTTCTAAAATTAACTTGTATGTAGTTTCCGTCGAAAGCTTCTATTTACCTTAGTTTCTAAGCACCTCTACCTTATCTTTTAACGTCAACCTATACGTATATGCAGCAGCACAAAGTTTTAACAGCTTCATAGTTTAAACTTCAATTCTTTCAGTAATAATTTTTAGTTATTTTCTCTTCGTTTAATTCCAGCTTCATTGTTGCTTTTGCTGCATATAATAAACTCATTTTATTAAGTTAGTCCTCCACCTTTGTAAGCGCATTTAATTAAGGCCCTTCTACTTGTGTATGTGAATAATATTGTGTAGTTTGAAGTCTATTTCAAGTTCATTCGAGTTTAACAGTTCTGTAAAACGAAAGAAAATAATATTTCAAGAGACTCCAGTCAGTAAAATTAAATATATAAACCGAAAACATTCAAATGACCAAACATGAACATATTTCGTTCCTGAAAATATTTCCGACATAGATTACATCTCTTGCAAATTATTTTTTATCTCACATCTCATTAAGTATTAAAACTCTTTACATTTATTTAGAGTTATAAAATATATCATAAGTTTTATTAAAGTACTAGTGCACGTTTGTGTAGCAGATAATATAGTGATTTCTTGCACTTTTTTTTCTTTTCAGGTGTCAGCTTTGCAGCTATCGTGATGGTGGAGTTCCAGAATGCTGATGCGACATAACTGTGATTGTTAAGGCAATTTCTTAGTCTTAAGAGTGGAAGTTATTTTGTGAATATTATGTATATAATTTTTTCTACGTAAATGTAAGTGAAGAAGAAGTAGCATACATCTTTGATTTTTTTAATATGCCACACTTAATTATATTATCTGTCGTACTTTTGGTAAGTAAGTTAATTCTTTTCGCGCCCAAAAAGCACACAAGTTCAGTGCTTAGCTCGTATTAACTGTGGCACAGCGGATGGGAATGGTAACATGAACGGGATAGGATTTCACTCCTAAGTGGGTGAATGAGGTACTCAGTTACCCAGAGTGGATTCTTGATTAATATGACAAGGTAATTAAATAGCACTGGGGTCCCAAACACCAAGGTGGTTTCTTTATTAGTGTTAAAAGGTAATTAAGTAATTGTGGTTCCAAGTAACAATGTCGTTTACTTAGACGTACTTGTGGCCAAATTATTCAGAGCATTTTCAATTCATAAACACCTGAAATCCCATGATCTGTTGTAGCTTTCCTTTAGAAGATTTAGTTCATTTTTCTTGGCGCTTCCATAGACTTTAGGCTTGTCAGGAACACATAGTAAAACTAACATAATTATTAGAGACTGAAGCAAACATGGGAGTCTTTTTAGATGTTCCACAACCATGCTAAACTTCCTCTTTTAGCAAATAATATTGGCTTAGCCAAACTTTCTCATTTATTCACTGAGGTTGGTTATTACCAAAACTACACAAGGGCAATCTCAATCAGCCGTCCCTGATGTTACGTATTACAATTTCGAATGGTCTGAAATTGAGTTAAATGATACTTTAAATTTACTAGTTAAATTGTATTGGACTTAGCAGTTAAGTAAAAACCGATATATAGTCAGTTTATAATATTTGCCAACAAGATTGATACACACAGTTTTCTTTTTTAACACAAATATGTTTTAATATACAAACAACAATACAATTTACAATAACAGTTATTACAAATACTTATTATACACAATGATTTATAATCAAAAGTTTCACAAACTTACAAGCAATATAACTCTTCTTTCTAATCTGGAACTTCTTCGATATCTTATCGAGGGTTCACGATGAGCGAGTTGATGTAGGCATAATTCACTTAACAGGGAGCTAGCTAGCTTTGTCCTTCGTTATTTACCAGCCACACACGCCGAGTTTTCCACCGTAATGTTTCGTAAAAATACTAATGTCCGATGAGAATCCACTGAAGTTAAACGACTTGTAATATTCGAACTTTGTAAATGCTCCTAGTCAAATATCTGAAGTTTTCCGATTGATTAGCATTATAACAAAAACAGTTATAGCTTCCGAAGTTTATAGCACACTAATAATAGATACTCATGTTTTGGCACGTCGCGTTGGTTATATTTATAGACGTGTGGAGGCTTTCTAGAAAATTCAGATTTACGTAACAATATTGACGCTACATTTAAGCATTTACATACATACATAAATTGTTGATTCTTACCCTCGAGAATCTTCTGCAACTTTGGAGAATAGCTATGCATGTTTTTAAATATAAACTTAATCTAAACAAACGTTGATATTAAAATAAATATGTAATAACAATTTCATTACACTAATTTTAAACTGATGGACTAGTGGGAACTAACGGACTAATCAACAGCAATCACCGCCAACTCTAGAACTTATCTAATTGAAATGTCATTTGACTGTCACTCTTATAACACAGCAAGGTCGAGACCAATTTTGTGGCAACAAAATGTGAACCCTGGACACTCGGATTCACAGATCGGCATGTTAAGCAATAAGCCATGCTTGGCACACCCGTTCACTAAAACTGAACAGTGCTTCTTCAAGATCACCTGTGGAGATCAAATCCAACAGTTTGGCCAATTCTGACTTGAATTCAAAAGAAAAGTTACAATTCATAAAATGATATATTTATTATTAAGAAGTTGCAGCTTTCTTATTCTATTTAATATTGAAAAATGATATAAACTCTCATCCTTTTTCACACAAAAGAAATCGCTCACCCTTAGATACAACTCTTATTTATTTTAAATTTGAATGTGGCAATTAAGTCTCTTTTTCATCTTATTTCAACCTAATCACTTGCTATCCATTAGCAATGGGCAATTTTTATTCTACTCTTCTCTTTTCGAACTTGTGTCTTAAGTTCTCTCATGTTTCTAAAGTTTTTTGACTATACCTATTCCTTTTGTGTAACTTGAACATAAATGGTGTTTTTGCCACTCTGTAGTAGACCAGTCTGCAGTAGATCTCGTTTCTTTACTAGCTAGCCCGTGGAAGGATTATCATGAACTTCCTGAAAGAAATATAATTGTTGTACTTTAACTTTTCTCTCTTGGATCCATCCTGAGAGCTGAAACCTATGGATTAAGTTAGAAATTTGTAAGGAAATTTACAATTTTTCTCATTTATTAAATTTTAGCTATCTCTCGCATAATTCCTTCTTATGACCAGATGAAATATCTTCCCATACTTTTGTTGGCTTCCCAATATTATTCAAGTTGGATCCTGTAGTCAAGAAAAAGAATCAAAGGATAATAAAATATTTTAGTTTTACTGTGTTTTGAAATTATATTTTCGTCTAATTGTGCTAAACAAACTTCAAACTACGAGTAACTGAGAGCTTCTTTTGAGCTGCATCAGCTTTCGTTAACCTAGCTATGTTGATGTTAGATAATATTATGCAGTTGGATTTAATGTACCCTAAATCACAGGTTGGTGTATGCCATGAAACACATTCTTCAAAAGTTTATAGAAGGAAAGAAACTTATTGTTCTTTTCTCACTATACGTTACTCATCTTAGTCCATGATCAACCAGCCTTTAAATATTGGTTCATTTTTTATTCTATGGTAATAACCACTTCCCATTTTCAATCCCCAACTGTACAGGTATTTCAGCTTATGTAATTGTTTGCTCTATTTGTTGTTCTAATGACAGAAGCTGCTATCTTTTCTTGACCAACTCTTCTGGAATCATCAGAGTCTGAGAGACTCTTGAAGACAAAGGCCACAAATTCATTTCAATCTCTTCTTACCTCGTATTATGATGTCCCAACAGGTACTACTCCCTTTCAACCTCTTTCTCTTTGGTATCATCTCTGTTAATTCTCACTCTTTTACTTTGTCGTTTTTTTTTGTTTTGTTTATTAATGTATTTCTCATAATCACTGATCATCTCACTTATCTTCAAAGTTCTGCTAACAAAATGTACGATTTTTTCTTCCCATGAATCATTTTCCTTTCTTTTTGGTTGACATGTCTGACTCCAAACGTTAATTGAAGTCAATATCGATATAATGTCTCAAGTTATTAACACTTTTTTTTCTGTCACTTCAGCCACAAAACAAACTTGCTTGCAGATCATGTCAATGGAAAAATTTGTTTCTTTTCCAAACATCATTGAATTAGGAGGTCATCATTTGGACTGCTTATCAGTGGCCTTATAGCCAACAATGATAAACACTTTATGCTGTTAATACAGAGGGTTGTAGGGAATTAGCCAAAAAAGCTTGACTGCTCAGAATAAATCTTGGCTCTTTTAAAAATCAGAGCAGGAAGCAGCCAATTATAAAAACAAACCTAAGCAATGTGTTTGTCTACTTCATAGCTGCCAAAGAAATGCACAACAGAAAGGATACAAAAGCATCAGTCTAAAAAAAAATGAGTTGAGTCAAAATGGAGATAAAAAGAAACAAACACAAGTAATATCCATTAAACCATTAACTTAATAAGCCTATGTGTAAAGGAGTGTATAACTGAACTATGAACTAAATCACCTAAAACAGAAGATCAAAACAAGGAAAACTTGAGATTGATAACATGGATAAAGGTGCAGTTTGTTTAATAACCAAAGCAAAAACATGGTATCTTAATACTACTTTATAATGTTCTTCAACCTAACTTGTGGTCTTAAGATTTATCACTGTGACGGGTGGTCCATGGGTTGATGCTCCTATTCATGAAGTTTAGCAGCATGGAGTATCCCTTTACAAACTCTGTGGTCTTGAACTATCTTTAATTCCTTTTGTGACAGAATCAATGCCTCGTGCTACTTCATTTCACAGTATTCTTCAAAGTTTCAATGGCCGAGGTGAGATTAATTCCAAATTCTCACTTTTTTTCTATCACCACATTATCCACATGTAATTTAGCTAAGAGTTCATGAGCTAAAACTTATCAGAGAATAACCATTCCTTTTTGAAGGACCACTAGCTTCTTTCCTTGTGGTATCTTTATTCCATTTGGCTAATGTATGTGGTAGTTGTTGATCTTTAGAAAACCTGAATAGCAATCCATCATAAGAATCACATGAGATTTCAGTAAGAAATGGTGGGTTACTAACTAGAATTGTATTGTTTCCAAATATAGTCCATGTGACCTATTAATTCTATCCATTATGGGAATCACATGAAAATTCAGTTAAGATCCTTCAGTTGTTGATTCTTAGAAAAACTGAACAGCAATCTATCATAGAAATCACAAGAGAATTCAGTGGGTATTGGTGGGTTACTAACTAGAATAGTAGTGTCTCCAAATATACAACCTATTAATTCTACATTATACATTTTTAATTATCTTTATAAAGCAGAATTATTGAATATTCTAAAAATGACATTTATTACATTTCAGTAGCTAATACCGAGTTAAATTATAACAAGGTTTTCAAAATAATTTTTACAAGTATCTACTGAAATTTTATATGAATATTTCATATTCAACTTCTTGCATTACATAATTGTAGAACTGCTCAACAATAATGTTCAAACTCACCAAAAGTACATGGGATTTTAACACAGCTGAGGTTGTCTTGAGAAGAATGATTAGTACATCGGCTTAAAAAAAATAGTTGTTTCCTGATTTCATTTTACCACGAAACTTTTCTAAATATACAGATTTTTATCTTTATCTTATTTCATGTCAAAAGCAAACCACTCCTCCTTGCTTGCTTTCCATATTCCATCTAGTTTACAAGGACGACAGTTTCCTTGCATCAATTTTAACATGCTAATCTCACAGAAATTGGTAGGTGCTCTGTCTGGTGACTTCACTTGTATGTGCTCATATGAAATAGCATGAATACTAATTTCATTCTCCTGCTACTTGATGTATGTGATGGTTGAAAGGGAGGTAATTATGTCACTGTAATTTCAGTGATATAGATAATGAGGTGAAGGTAACATGGTCACCTGTCCTTGAAAAATACTGCATTCAGTATGTAATGGAAGTTGCACTGTACTTAATTTTCAATGGGCAAGAGATAGATATAAAAACTTGGAAAAAATTTTAATTCATCCAAGAGGTGATTTCCTTAATTTGGTGTCTTGCTGAACAAGTCTGGTAAACATAAAGTCATATCAAACTTTAACATCATTTGGATAAACTTATGAGTGAATAAAAAGAAATAAAATCAATGTTACTGCACAAAGCAAAATACAGTATAAGCAGTTTCTCACATATACTAGTAACGAGACACATTTCAGGTATCTAAAAATAACTATTAAAAGAATAAACAAATCTTATTCTATGTTAAAGACTAATTTATTTGGATGATGCAAAGAATTTAAGAGTTGAAAAAGAGAGAGTGAGCAAAATGTGAATAATTTTACTGAAAACTAAGCAAACAAAATATACATCAAACTATATAAATGGAGAAAGTAATGACTATTCATGGCACATTTCAAAACACAAAAACAAAGTGGTTAATAGATCTAAAACTCCCGATATTTATGTGTACTCTCAGTCTAATAAATATTCTCCTCATTAGAGTTTTAAACTTAATTTTGCTTGTATTTAAAAATTAAAATGTGATACAGAATATAACAGGAAGTAATGAACCCTTCCTTGATCTGAAAAAAAAAACAGAGATTACATCCTGTTACTCAAGTAAATGTTTTTCTACTTTGAGATTCTGAGAAAAGAACAAGCCTGTTGAAGTTTCATTAATCGTAACTAAATCACCATTTCCCAACATGGCAATAAAGATGTTTAAACACAAAATTACAAACACAGTTATTAAAATATGGTCTGTGTTCAGACTTATCTAATTTATATTTAATGATGTAACTGCTGTAATCATATCCATTATAGAAAATATGTTAAGTTGTAAGTGCTTCTGTTTTATTTGTCTAGCAGTGCGTTGCTCTGTCAAAATAAAAACTTAAATGAACATGTGGTCAGGATTCACTAGTAGCGTGTTTCATAATCACCCAAAACCATTAAATTACTATTAATAAAATAATTATATAAACACAGATACACACATGTGAATGTAACATATTGTATTGTTTTTCTTAGGTGGGTGAAAACCTACACCTCATTATTTTGTTTTAAAAAATATGACATTAGCATGTAACAAAGCACTAGAAATGAAACTTTGAGAAGTTTTTGTTATTAAGCAAAAAACTATTCAATAAACTATCTGTACTGTGCTAACCACATGTATCAAAACCCAATTTTTAGCATTAAAAACCCTCAGACTTACTACTGAGACACTAGGAAGCCTGAGTCAAATAGATATTGAGTTTTGTGAAGTTATGTAATGAATGAAATCACTTACAAATAACAGCAGTTTTTATTTAATTACATATTATACACTGTACGATGAAGTGCAAAACATAAATAAGATAAACAGTAATGAAGAATAATACACACAATTAAGGCACAAACTGTTTTAAGCAATTAAAGAACCAGGTTTAATTTCAAAACACTAAAAACTGTTAAATATAAAGTTTGCTACATAAAGAAAAACTTGTATGTGCAAAAAAATGGGGAGTTTTAATTTTATTTCCAGTTTTAATAACTGAGCACTAAATTTGATTTGCTTCTTTCTTGCTACTTAGTGCATGAGAAAATCACAGAGCTGTCTATATTTCAAAGATACATTATAATCACTGCTATTTCATTACAAACAACATATTAACCACTTTCAAAATGTTCCCTACATGTTAAGTGTTCACATTAATGCCTGGAATGGAAGTGCTCACAGAACTCTCCATATTTTGATACACCAGGAAAACTAGGACAAAAAGTACTGAAAAAATAACCAATTTCACGAAAAGAGACACGGAAGTTTGTTGAGATGCTTTAGGTTGAAACTGATCAACATCATGTGAGTTCTTTAAGTGACCTGAGGAATAAATGCTGTCATCCAACCTGGGTAAATAAAATTTAGTTTCAAACATTAAGTCTGAAGTAATACAAAAAGATTAAACAAATTAATAATATACATAAAAAATAAGTATTAAATTAATAATATAGAAGCAGTCTATTTAAAACAGGGAAGATGTATGGTAATCTAATTCTAAAATAGATTTCAACAGTTGACATTAAACATGAATTTTTGTTTTCAGTTTTGATATATTGCACACTCTACTTGAAAGCTGTGTATTACTGTTCACCATTAGTGAAAATCTAGGCTAACATCATAGTACAATGTGTATTTTACTTGAAAACTGTGTACCATTATTGACTGTTAGCAAAAGTCTAGGATGTGGATCATTTAAGTAGGCTAACATAATAGTACAATGTGTATTTTACTTGAAAGTTGTATGCCATTATTGAGTGTTATTCAAAGTCTAAGGTGTGAATTAAGTAGGCTAACATCATAAAAAAGTCTGTATTCTACTTGAAAGCTACTTCCATTGTTGAAAGTCTATGATGTGAATTGTTAAATCCATAGTAGTGGTTATTTTTGTTTGATTTGTATCACAAGAAGTATCTTTACAAAATAATCTTGAAAGAAGGATGAATAAAGAAGAAATAAACCAACCACACACACACAAAACGAAATAACTTCATGGTATAAGCTTACAGTTAATGTCTTGCATTGCTCTTTTATCTCTGGAAGATATCCTAGTGACTTCATAGTACAAAGCAATCCTACAGATTTAAACCTAACAAAAGTTGTCCCTGTTCTTAAAGAACTGAAATAATGATTGCTTACAACATGGTAGGAGCTGTAACAAGCTCATTTTGTGAATGAAACAACTTCACACAATATCTTAACCATTGTTCTCAAAGAAAATCAATTAAGTTTCATAGTATTTAAGAAAAGAATAACTGATCTACAGTTTAAGATGTAAACATAATTGGTCTATAGTTTAGGGTGTAAACATAATTGGTCTATAGTTTAGAAGGTTAACAACTGATCTATAGTTTAGGATGTAAAAATAATTAGTCTGTAGTTTAGAAGGTTAACAACTGATCTATAGTTTAGGATATAAAAATAACTGGTCTAAAGTTTAGGATATAAAAATAATTGATCTATGGTTTAAGAGGTAAACATAATTGGTCTATAGTTTAGGGTGTAAACATAATTGGTCTATAGTTTAGAAGGTTAACAACTGATCTATAGTTTAGGGTGTAAACATAATTGGTCTATAGTTTAGAAGGTTAACAACTGATCTATAGTTTAGGATATAAAAATAATTGATCTATGGTTTAGGAGGTAAACATAATTGATCTTGTGACTTGATAACAGAACCAGCAACAGCTAGTAATGATTTTCAGGACTAAGATCAATTAATGTTCTACTTCATATCACTCACTCCATTACTAGTAATGATTTTCAGGCCTAAGATCAATTAATGTTCTACTTCATATCACTCACTATGTTGCTAGTAATGATTTTCAGGCCTAAGGTCAATTAGTGTTCTACTTCATATCACTCACGATGTACATAAATTTTCAATTATGGAGAAAGTACACTTTCTTCTTCTAGCCGAGGTAAGAAAAATAGATTACATAAACAATTGTTTATGTAAGGCCTATTTATTACACAGAAGACAAGCCAATAAAACACTGATATTTCATACATATAATATAAACTACCATTTGCACTACATAATTCAAAATATCATAAGATACAAGTTTCAAAGTCTGCATCACATCGTAATAGTTTTCACACACTACTAGATTACATACTTTTAAACTTTATATTTGGCTATCTACACTTTACACAATTTTACACTATTATTTCTCAAACTTTCAGATGATATATGTCAGTGCCAGATTACATTGACTGACACATGTATTTGTGAATTGACAATAGCTTCAGACTACACTTGACTATGGCATATGTTGTTGTTCAGACTATATATCCATATCAGACTACACCCGACTATGGCAGGTGTTGTTGTTCAGACTATATATCAGTATCAGACTACACCTGACTATGGCATATGTTGTTGTTCAGACTATATATCAGTATCAGACTACACCTGACTATGGCATATGTTGTTGTTCGGACTATATATCAGTATCAGACTACACCTGACTATGGCATATGTTGTTGTTTAGACTATACATCAATATCAGACTACACCTGTCTATGGCATATGTTGTTGTTTAGACTATATATCAGTATCAGACTACACTTGACTATGGCAGGTGTTGTTGTTCAGACTATACATCAATATCAGACTACACTTGACTATGGCATATGTTGTTGTTCAGACTATATATCCATATCAGACTACACCCGACTATGGCATGTGTTGTTGTTCAGACTAAATATCAGTATCAGACTACACTTGACTATGTGGCATGTTGTGTGAACCAAAAATAGAGTTTAGACTAACTACATCAACTCTGCAAATGCCCCATACACCAAGGGTATTATAACTTTCTACACCAGGTGTATAAAAACATGTAATGTAATCTTAAATCTGAACCCATTTTACAAAGTGGAAGTAATCTATTCATAGTTATTTACAGTTCATTATGTTACAATATAAAAAAGATATTTCCATGGCAATTTGCATTCTAAGTGATATGATGTCAGAGGAAATTATTGTAAGACTCTCCATCACAGTCGCACTGTAATTTTACAGTACTTATAATAACATAAATCAAAAGTGGAATAGTGTTAGTGATAAAAAAAAGGTTCAGGTTCACTTACCATTTTCTTAAACTGCAAATTTTTTAGTGTCAAAAATGGAGTGTTCTAGAAATTGTTTAACCTATAAATCTACCTAATGTCTCACCGAAGCTTGATATAATTTTTTTAGAAACATCCTGTAGAGCAAGCGGATGTCATATTTTTAACTTTCCCAATTTCAGTATAACTTGTCCTAAATACCCTCACTTTTTTGTTGTTGTATAATGATATAATTTCAAAGCTGTTATAAAACAACAAACTGTAAGATAATCAGTATAAAGACTAAAATATTCTTGTTTTTATTAATTTAAGTCAAAGAAACAATTACATACGTGTAGTTACACAACTATTTAAATAAGCAGTGAGAAAACAAACAGAAAGGCATTTCTAATGGTACTAATTGCATGTTTCAGAATTAGCAGAATGACAACATTTTGCATCATAAGTTAGTTGAGTAATTATATGTGAGCCTCAGAATAACCTTCCTATGAATTGGTGAGATTTAACAGTATTTAAACTGTGAATGGATAAATAATTATTTGTAATTAGCAGCAGTTTAGATTCACATCAGCAAGTAATGTTGATGCAACATACAGAGTTTTTATTATTTGAAGAATTCTTCAAAGAAAAAACTATTGAAGATAGTACATTTCTTCATTAATCATCATTAAATATAATGTATAATACAAAAATTATACATTCATGTTTATATATACGTAAAAACTAAAATGTTAAGCACACAGTTACATGATAAACACATCTGTAAACTGCTATGCTATTATGATTTGAAACAAGCATGATGTTATAGATATTTTCTTCTTAGACAGAAACATCATACCTTCTTAGTCCATATAGTGAACCACTCTGAAGATGCTCAGAACAAGGGCTGTGAGTTGATGCCAGCGGTCGTCTGCGTAGTTCATTAGTCCAATCTCTGGTTCTGGGAGAAAAAAAAAGAGAAGTACATGTACGACAGAATACCACTAGTGTGGGTTATATGTAACATTCAAAATTCTTTTGTGCATCTTGAATCATCTTAATTTAATTGGCAAAACTCTTTTAGTGAAAATACATTATTCTTTTAAAAACAACAAACAAACACTTTATATAATGAGCATCTTAACTTTTTTCTTACTGTTTAAATCCCTTAGTTGGTCTGAATCATATAAAGCTGTAGGTGAAGTAAGATAAAAAAAAACATCCAATTATGACTGCGGACAAGCCACAGCTATCCTCCTTTCCCCTTGTAAATCCTTCCTATACATCAGGAAGAAAGTATGAAATTTCCAAGGGAATGTACAGTAGACGTCCAGCTCAGTGTACCAACAGGACTGTTGTCCTAAAACTTTGATGAGCTTAAAAAACATTGTATAGACCTTTCCTATTGTCAGAAAAGTAAATCCAACTTTTAACATATCCAGTACCAAGGTAATGTAGAACCATCAGAAAAGTAAATCCAACTTTTAACATATTCAGTATCAAGGTAATGTAGAACCATCAGAAAAGTAAATCCAACTTTTAACATATCCAGTATCAAGGTAATGTAGAACCATCAGAAAAGTAAATCCAACTTTTAACATATCCAGTATCAAGGTAATGTAGAACCATCAGAAAAGTAAATCCAACTTTTAACATATCCAGTATCAAGGTAATGTAGAACCACCACAGAAAGAAATCCATCTTTTAACATATCCAGTATCAAGGTAATGTAGAGAACCACTACAGAAGAGAATACAACTGGTGTATTCTGTGTGTGTGTTTTATGAACTTATCTAGTTTTGACTGGTGTGAGAATGACACTTCAGATTCCCTATTGAGTACAAACCTAACAAATGTCTGATACATTTGACTGATAGTTCTTGTGCAAGGATTTAATAAAATAATAATTTGAAGAGTCCAATGTTTTTAAAATGCATAATCATTTATTGTATAAATTTAAAAGCAATAAAAAACTAAAAAATTATGTTTATTAACTGATAGGGATCTTAGCAAAGAGCATAAAATGTCAACACCAATCCAAGGCATGAAAGTCCATAAAATACAGGATAAATATGGAGTACGCTGCTTAAGGTCATCTTGAAAGATGTCTTTTCATTTTCAGTTCTAGTCTAGCTTTTAACAATAATTACATAAATGTTATTACTACCTTAAAACACGAAATACAGATTAGAATATTTCAAATTACACACCACAAATAGTACTGCTTTTTAGTTTTCAACTTTTCACACTGTTTTCTATGGAACTATTCATATGTATGAAATTCTACAACAAACGTTAGTATTTAAAAAGTACAATACAGACCTACAGTTCTTTGAAATCTACAGGTAACTACTGAATATCATTCCTTTATCCTAGATGAACAATTTATATGATGTAGTAAATTAAAGTGAAGCACAGTAAATGACAAAAAATGATTATTTTGAGTACACATAAATAAATTTGTGAATAATATATACATATTTTTATATTGACAACCAAAGATTTCAGTATTCATAATCTTTGGAACTTTTATTCAAAGAAACCAGTTGTTGGACAAAATGTGGGATTATTGTAATCTGTTTTGTATCGATGCAGCAGAAACAAGTAACTGGCCAAAAGATGGGGAAACACTGGTTGATCAAATTTAACATGTAAGTAATAACATAAAAAAAATATTTTATTAGGAAATTTATTACAATTGGAAGAAAGATTCAACATATAGAATGTCATAATTTATTCATATATTTTATGATATTTTCCTTCTTAGGTCCCGTTTTCACATCACAGTAAAATAAAAATAACCGTCAATATACCTGCTTGGTGAATTTTTGCAAGTGGAATAGGAATCAATAAAAAAAATGTACTTGTAAGATCTTCAATATCATGAGATACTACCACTGTAATTTACACTAGTTATCTTTGTAAATCACGTTACAAAAAATAGTTCAATGTCTAGTTTTGGACAGCTTACATATGAAGGTTTAGAAAGGCTTATAGCAGCATGAAACTAATTTAGATTTTGCTCCTTATCTCTAGAAAACCTGACAAAATGGATGGAAAATAATATTAGTAATAACATAAATTTATTCAGGCTACACACACACACACGTGTGAGGTTATATATGAAGTATTAACAAACAGTTAAATCATATATAAATCAACCACTCCATAAACATGTGTGTAAAAAAGGTTAAATAAGTTACTAAGGCTTGTACTATCTACCGATAAACCATCATATCCATCAACAGCTACCATTAACTTATATGTATATGTAAATTTTAAATATCAGTAGTTCACCTGATGATAAACTTGCAATAAACAAAAAACAACATTTAACTCTTAAATTACCTTAGTTATTACAACTTAAGAAGTTCTTTATCCTAAACACACACACACTCTCTACTAGTATAAACAATTATGTAACCTACCCACACTTCAGGTATAAAACATTTGCTACATGTAGTCGTGGCAGCAGAAGTAAAAAAAAAAGTTAAAAGTCTAGTGTATTACTTTTGTTTACATTCACGTGGAGTTCATATTGTAAAAGATTGAAATTACTACATAAATAGTGAGTATATCTACTACCAATGATTTGTTTTGTTTGTTTTGGATTTCTTACAAAGCTACACGAGGGCTATCTGCGCTAGCTGTCCCTAATCTGGCAGTGTAAGACTACAGGGAAGGCAGCTAGTCATCACCACCCATCGCCAACTCTTGGGCTACTCTTTTACCAACGAATAGTGGGATTGACCATCACATTATAACACCCCCCACGGCTGAAATGGCGAGCATATTTGGTGGGACGGGGAATCGAACCTGCAACCCGCAAATTACGAATCGAGTGCCCTAACCACCTGACCATGCCGGGCCACTACCAATGAAGTGATTTCCACTGGGCTTCACAAGTTTACATGTTACAAAAATATTGATGTTATATAATTCAATAAAAACCAAAACACTGGTTTGCATATTATATCATGTAGGGATCCTTACAGTAATGAGATTCCCCAAACCCTCGGATTTATAGAAGAAAATTCTAGGATTTTCAAGATTAACTCTTACCTGGACTGAATGATATCCCCCAATTTTGTTTTCTTTTTACAGTGGCAATACTTAACCAAATTGTATGAAAACTTTTAATCAACACAGTTTCTTTATTAAACTTCATAAGAAAGTTAACAGAAAGCTATCTGTACGATGTTTAATTATTTACACACTGGATATTCTATGGCTCTTCTTGCTGAATGATGGCGATGCAGTCAGGCACACAAGTATACAAAGGAGATCCAATTCAAGCATTCATAAGGTAACAGTTTTAATAACAAAGCTATTTGCGTAAATGTTTGAAGTTTTACCAATCTCTCGTGTTTGCATTATTTTTTAATCATGCTAAGGATTGCAGATAATCTAATTACTTTTGATTAAGACAAAACTGAACATAAGTAAAAGATTTAGAATCCCACGTTTTAGTCCACTAAAATTCCCAAATCTCAGGATTCAGAAAAAGCATCAGAATTGCAATCACAAAAACTAAGATTTTTAACATTGAATATAGTAAATATATAT
Source organism: Limulus polyphemus (assembly GCF_000517525.1). Classification (NCBI taxonomy): domain Eukaryota; kingdom Metazoa; phylum Arthropoda; class Merostomata; order Xiphosura; family Limulidae; genus Limulus; species Limulus polyphemus. The sequence goes on along the minus strand of NW_013666346.1, from coordinate 187,683 downwards.
TGATCATGTTTCAGTTTTCTTTCAACATGGTTATACTCCACTTATCAGAATAATACCTATAACAAAACAGGCTAACAACTTCCCTTCAAAAATCAGTAGTTTACAAAACTAAACCCTTATAACAATAATACCTATAACAAAACAGGCTAGCAGTCTCCTTTCAAAAGTCAGTAATTTACAAAACTAAACCCTTATAACAATAATACCTATAACAAAAAGGCTAGCAGTCTCCCTTCAAAAGTAAGTAGTTTACAAAAATAAACCCTTATAACATTTGAGACATTTAACTTACTATAACCAATAATTTCATTTAATGAAACTATTAAATCTTTATATCAATGAAGTAAGCCATTATGCATCTGTGTAAAAACAAATTATTTTACTAAAGTGTTGGAAAATGAAAACATTAATTCACTGTATAAAATTGTATTGACCTAAAGATGACTGTACTGCAATATAATAGGAATAAGACAGGATACACTACATAATAGTAAGTTCTTAGGATTAAGCCATGCTGTGAATAAAGCAAAATCAGCCTCATGCACCTGCGATAGGATCAAACTGAGTTATATTTAAGTATTATGAACAAAATATTTATTATGGTAAATATTTTAAGGAAGTTGTTCTACTTATAAATGTGAAATTATGCATAAGTTTTTATTCAAACTAGAAAAAACTGCTGGGAAAATTTGTTTATAATTGTGAATTCTCTAGTAAGCATGCAACCTATAAAAAACTTTTTGCCAAAAAAATATAAAAATGAAATAAGATACCACACACATCGTACACAGAAACTTTAATAATACAGTATTTATCTCTATACCTATCACACACAACAGGAGATTGGGAATTTTGCTGCTGTTCCTCATCTGTATTCTCTTCAGACCTTTCCTCCTGATCTTTATTTTGGAGAAGATGAGCAAGCTTTCTTTGATAAACAGCTCTGGTTGAATCTAAAGATAATAAAGGTTGAATGGGTTAACATGTATTTGCAGAGAACATTTGAAAAACATTAACTTATTCTTAAATATAGGAAAATCGCAAGCAGCTAACTCTGCAAAATGTTCCTTCAACTACGACGTAATGTGTTAATTATTGAACTGAGACAAAGTAGACCAATAATTTTTATATTTCTGTAAACCAAATGGAAAATAATGCAAATGTACAACTTTTATTTTTCATTTTACTTATTACAGTTAAGATTTTCCTTACCTGAAAATGTATTTCCAATAGCTCTTTCCATTACCTCTTCACACAGTTTAACTATCTTCCCCATGCAATCTGTCTTAAAGACTTGCAGGCCACTAACCTTCAGTGAACTCTCACCTTATCTCTCAAGAATTACACCAATAGAAGTGCAACACGATTCCATGCGCAATAACTCTTCCTATGCATTTGCACTCTATAACTTCATTCTTTGAGGAGACAAGAAATGCAAAGGTGCACTGAAAGTGGAAGGAGGAAGAGTGGGAATGGGTGTGAAAAGGTTAATATCTATTGGAAATACATTTTTAGGTAAAGAAAATGTTACCTTCTGAAATGATACCACACCTCTTCACACAGTTTAGCTAAAATCTCATGTTGAAGTGAGGGAAGGGCCAGTGCAAAGTCTTACCAAGATGAGCTCCCTTTAGAAAGCACCAAAAGGAAATCCATAGAGTGTGACACCTGATGACAGGAGTTCCATAGGAGCACACCCATGAAAAACCACATATCATTTTGTCCAAGTTATACTCTTCATCTGGGAATAAAGGGAGGAGGAGGAGGCCAACAAGCCCAACGTGTCATAAAGATGGATAGAATAAGAACATGGCCGTCCAAGTACTTGCACACAAGAGGTCAGAAAGTCAATATGTGTAGCATGTTTGGGATGCACTCACACCATAAATTGTGTGCTCACCTCAATTTTACCATCAAACTATTGGATTGAAACCAGCTGCAGGATGAGTGCACAGTAGTCACGCTATAGAGATTGGTGTAGTGTGTGTGGACCCCTCCACTCAACTGAACAGATATTGGCCACAGGAGGAGGATACGGTATGTTAGTGCATGCTCACCTCAACTCTACTGATTAGACAAGAATGCAGGAGGAGGGCACAATATCACAGTGCATGCTTGCCTAAACTCTACCGAAGACTTGCAGGAGGAGGACACTTGATTAAATGTGTGTTCATTACAACTCTACAGGCACAGGCTGCAGGATGAAGGCACAAGTGACATGTGGTATATATAAATGGAGTCTGGCTCAATGGCTAGTGAATCAGACATGTCCAAAACATGAAAGTGGAGGGAAAAAATCCTTTGGTGGAACAGTGATGTATGAGGCTGATGCAAGAGAGAAGGTATTGTGGGCAGAGGAAGAGGGGGATTAGAAAAGGGAACCAAGGTTGTGATGGTCAAAGAGGCACCAAAAAGAGGACACAACAAAGAGTGTTGCAAATCAAGGCAAGGACATGACGTAAAAATCAGAGAGATGGATAGGCATAAAGAAGAAGATAAGATCAGTCATGACTGAAAACAACAACAGCAAGGGCCAAGAGATGGGGAACTGGAGGCCAGAAGAGAGGAAGCTTAGAGTTGAGAGGGATGGTGTGCCAAACCAAGAGCATACCCAATGGAAAACCTGAAGCTGAAAAGACAATTCCATGGACAAAATATGGTTCAGCTGAGAGAGGCAGCCTGCAACAAGGTTCATAGCATCAGGCATGTGACGAGTGATGAAATGAACCCATTAAGAATTGGCCCAATAAAGAAGGTTCAGGGGTTGAAAGCAAAGGGTCTTAGATCAGGTACCCCCTTGGCAGTTGATATAGGAAACAACTGTGGAATTTTTGGAAAGGATTGTAACTAATATGATTTACTAGGGGGATAAGAAATGGAAACATGCCAAACAGACCACCAGAAGTTCAAGCATGTTGATATGGAGAAAGCATTCATTCTGGGTCCAAGTGCTAGATGTGAAATTGCCATTCATAGATGCTCCCCAACAACCAGATAGGGAAGCATTGGTGAAGAGGTGAAAGTTTGGTCTGGGTGGAGGTAATGGAACACTTGCAGTGTCATTTGATCGATCAAATCACCAAGTCAGATTCTCAAGTACAGGAGGAGACAGGTGAACCACTGAGGTCAATGGATCCCACGAGTGGTTCCACTTGTCACTCAAGGATCACTGGAGGAGGTGCATATGAACTCAACCCAATGGGATAAGCAGTTCCAGTGAAGGTATGGTCCAGAATAGAAGCAAGCTCTCATGCACTATGAGTAGGAGAGGCATGAATATATGTAACCAAAAGTTCC
>NW_013666346.1:168968-184328 GCF_000517525.1 Limulus polyphemus | reverse complement strand
ATGGCTGAGAACGAAGTTCAAGAAAACTTCCAGGTGAACAAGATATTGGGTGGAAATGAGAAATGATTTGGAAATTTTAACGAGCCATCCAAGATGGGCAGCCTCCTGCAGAAGAAAGTTGGGCTCATCTTGGGTGTGGGACAGGAGGAGCCAACTGTCTATGTAGAAATGGAATTGCAGCTCTAGTCTGTGCAGATGACAAGTGAGGGCTCTGACAATGCAGCTGACAATGTAAGGAGTGGATACTATGCCAAACAAAAGAGTTCAAAACTGGAAGGTACGATCCCGGTGTATGAAGTGAAGGAAATGTCATTAGAACACAGCAATTGGGATATGCAGAAACACATTCAAAACATTTACCTTGGTCATCCACAGTCTGGGCAAAAATTACCAATGGACAGAAAGAAAGTTTTTCCAACTTAAAGAGTTGGATGACTAGGAAGTGATTGAGGGAGGTAAGGTTGCTAACAGGATGCTAGTCTCTGGTCACAAAGAGATGAGAGTAAAACCCCTGAAGGTTGTACACCTTCTCTATGGCTTATTTGTCCAGTAAGCCCAACACCACCTCCTTGAGATGTCGAAAATAGCCAGAGGTGAAAGGAATAGGAAGGAAAACAGGATTAGGACTGAGAGGGGGAAGAGAAGAGAAATGGAAAGAAAATCCCTAGATAAGAGAACATGAGTAACTCATCTGACAGCAGAAAAGTGTAAGCTGCAATAGGTCACAAACCTACAAGGTAGTCATCAATGATCTCACCGAGTCTGACATCATCTAGACGTAGGACGGGTGGAAGAGAAAGGCCAGGAAGTGGGAATCAAAGTCAGGAATCAGAGTAGTTTGCATAAGGAATAGAGATGGAGGGAGGGTTTGAGTCAATTGGGAAACTAAAGATGATAGTGATGATTGATAATGGGCAGCCTCAGCCTAGGAGTCAATGGAACCAGGAATACCTCCAAAAATGTCGGGGTGAAGAAAGGGGGCAGGCAAATATCTCATAGAAAAGAATAAGGTAGGTGAACCTGTGAAAATAAAGTATCCCTACTGACAGAACCTGACTTACAGAGGGGAGAAAAATGCAAAGGGAAAAAGTCAAAGTAGATCGATAAACACTAAAGCTGTTATTGGTTGTAGAAAACATTATATAAACCAATAAAGTATCTGTAAAACTTTTATGACGTAAATACTGAAGATTTACAGGATTGTTGAAGTATTATGGATAAAGAACAGTGAAAATGGTGCAAAACACTATTAACCAAGTAAGCAGATAAGTTTTTTGATGAAAGTCACATTAAAAGGTTTTTTCAATCATAAAATTATGTATTTTTGCTCCAAGAGTGACTACACAATCATCATAATGCACTTTATACAAATATGATTCAGTTACATGAAAACTTTAGTATTTTATCACTATTAACTGACACTTACCAATAATTGGTCCAACATCCACTCCAGCTTCTTTCAACCACACAAAAAGTTCATCATCAGTTAAGTTGGTAATGTTAATCCCATCCACAATGAGCTCTGGCATTATAACTGACTGTACTTTGTGTGATCAAAAATCTGTAAATGGACAAGTAAAATTATACCGTGTGACAACAAAATATGTTCAAATTAACATACATACATTACAAACTCACAGTTTCATTAACAAAAAAGGACCAAAACTACATATACAGGTAATATTTTATAAACTGGATGTGTAACTACTCATTCTTTTCACCACAGCTAAACATTCAGCTGAAGACTTTATGATTTTTTCAATAATCACATCTAAATCACTACTTCCACACCAGTGATCTTTTCACACAATAAGTCCTTTCAAAACTCCTTACCCCAAATACATAATTCACACTTCACAATATCAAAACTATATTTCATGTTCTAGCTCATTCAGAACATTCTGAATAACAGAACCTTTTTTTTTAATGTAATCAGTCATTACAAGCATCTTCAAAATGTTATCTAACTCGTATACTTAAATAATGAACGACAAAGATTCAATAATGAAGAATACCATGCTTATATGAAAGTGAAATTTACTATTATAATAGAAAGTACAGAGGAATATATAACTTAATTGTGTAAGGGATAGCATCAAGAGTTACCTGTGGAGATGAAATTATAAGTGTGTCACTAGAACTGAATTCAAGGTTTTTTGGAAATGATTGGTTTACATTTATGGTAGGAGCTGACTTGTTTGCAAGGATTATAAACAAAGTAGTAAGAGCACCTTTGTGCTAGGACCAGACAGTAATGAGGGGCAGAATAAACTAAATGCAAAAAATATAAGATGCAGAGAAAAGTGTTGTGTAGAAAGAAAGTTAAGATATATTAGTCTGAATATAAGGCAATGTTTTTTTGATTAATAATTAGGCTGTAAAGTTCACAGGCTGACCACAGGCCTCTTCTCCTACTCTAGCCTGTCACATTCCTGAATGTCCAGATAGCATTCCTCTACACATGCATGCCAAATGCTTGCTCAAGGTCATTGCCAATTCTTGCAACTAATCCATTTACAGGCTGTTCAGTTACAGTACTGATTTTGTTGACCTAAAAAAGGATGTTATGACACTCAATTTTTTTCTTTCCCATGGTTTCTGAAATAGGGGGTCACCTTACATTCGAGATCACCCTATAATCAGGCCATGACAGTAGTTTTAAGGATAGACTGTCATTATTGGAATGATGAAAGTATAAGAAATAAAATAAAGGATTTTAAAGAATCAGTCAGAATGGAGGATTTTGATATAATGGGAATGCCTGAGACTTAGTTGAATATAGAAAACTCTTATGGGAGAAATTTCTTTGACATAGAGCATTATAGGTTGTTTAATAGCAAAGGAGCACAAAGGCGAAGAGTGGCTTATATGTCAAATGTGAATTACATCCAGATGAAGTTGAGGGCATCAAAGAAAATGGCAGGAAGATTGAATTTATTTGAGTTTCTGTTAGCAGATATAGGGAGAGAAGAATTTTAGCTAGAATGTATTACAGACTATCAAATGAAACTGATGAAATCAATGTAAAACTCCTAGTGAGAATAATATTTCAGCTGTAAATGAGATGATAATTATGGGAGATTTTAATTTCAAGCATATAGATTGGGAAATGTTAAGAGTCCATGATAGAGACAGGTTTTTAAAAAGTGTTTGGGATGTTTTCTTCACCAATTGGTTAGGAAACCTACTAGAAACAATGCTACTTTAGATTTATTTTTAACTTCTAATATAGAAATGGTTGAATGGGTAGAAATTGGGGAACATCTGGGTGCAAGTGATCATTGTTCAATAGGTTCAATGTTTAACTGCATATAGAGATCAGAAATAATGAGATTTTGTTCACAAATTTTGAAAAATGCAACAACAATTATCTGATGTGAATTGGGCAACTACATTAATTGGAGATACTTATCAAATATAGAATTTTTTTTTAAATTCAAGATAGACGTGTTTCTTATAGAAAAAAAATGACTGCAATGAAAAAAACTTTTGGCTCATAAAGGATATAAGTGATCAAATGAATGAAAAGCATTATAAATTTATGAAGTTTAAATTAACTGCTACAACAGGAGACTTGCAAGATTATATAAGGTCAAGAAAGTTGACCAAACAGGAAATTAAGGGTACATGGAAAAAAAAGTTGGCTGAAAGTGTAAAATTTAACAGTAAGAATTCTTTGATGGATGATAAGGGAAATCTCATATCTAAAGATTATGGAATGGCAGGTTTACTAAATTCTACTTTTGCTTTAAATTTTACACATTACAATTTAAACAATATTCCTTGTCCTGAACAGTTGCTAGATGAAAATAAGATAATCACATTAATTCTAAAACTTACTGAAATATTAAAAAATTTTAGGTTCCTGGGCCAGATATTCCCCAAGGGTTTTGAAGAAGGTTAAGGATTGGATATGTGAACCACTTGCTACTATTCTTTGTCAGTCCTTGAATAGTGAGCAGGTACCAGAGGATTGGAAATTAGCTAATGTAACTCCTCTTTTCAAGGAAGGTGATAAAAATAGTCCCAGTAATTATAGACCCATTAGTCTTACATCAGTTGTGGGAAAAGGTTTGGAAAATCTGTTAAAAATGCTTTGCAAAGCCATTTAACAAAGTTTAGAATTTTATTGGATAGTCAACATGGTTTCACTAAGGGAAAATCTTGCCTTACAAAACTTTGACATTCTTTGATAAGGCTACTGCTTATGTAGATGAGGGTAAAGGTGTAGATTTGGTGTATCTGGATTTTCAGAAAGCATTTGAAAAGGTGCCACGTAAAAGGTTTGTAAAAATAATTCTCTATAGGTGTGGGAGATAAGTTAGCAAATTGGATAAAAAGAGTGGCTGGATGGAAGACAGCAGATTATTGTTACAAATGGAATTCAATCAAACTAGATTAATCAATGGAGTACCTTTGGCTCAATGATATAGATGAAGGAATGATCAATAAATTATATAAATTTGCAGATGATATTAAGTTAAGATCTTGGATGTTGCTAGCTGTGAAGAGGATGTTGCTAATTTATAAAATAATTTAAATCATTTAGTGAGTTGGGCAAATAAGTGGCAAATGGGTTTTGATTATAATAAGTGCAAGATAATGCATGTGGATTATCATAATTTGAATTATAAGTATAATTTAGCTGGAAATAACCTTAATACTGCCATGAAAGAAAAGGATCTTGGTGTAATAGTTGATCAGTCTCTTAAAACATCCAAGCAGTGTTGTTGTTGCTAGTAGTAGGTCAAATAGGGTTTTAGGTTGTATCTACAGAAATACTGAATACAAGACTAAAGAGGTTATAATTTCATTGTATATGTCACTGGTTAGGCCACATTTGGAGTAATATGTTCAGTCTTGGGCTCCTTACCTAATGAAGGACATGGAATTGTTGGAAAGAGTTCAGAGGAGGGTTACTAGAATGGTGCCTGGGTTGAAAGAGTTGTCATACGACGAGAGGCTGAAATCTCTCAAATTGTTTTCTTTTGAAAAAATATGAGTTAGGGAGGGATCTGATTGAGGTGTTTAAGATTGTAAAGGGAATTGATAGTGTTGATATATCACCTTTTTTATATTTAACAATGAGAATAGTAGGACAATGGGACACAAATATAAATTTTGGCAGGGTAGGAGGCATCTTCAGCTGAAACAGTTTTATTTTTCTAACAGGGTGGTTGGTCTTTGGAATGGTTACCTTCGGATGTTGTGGAGGCAGTAAATTTAAGTGAGTTTAAGAGAAAGCTTGATAAGTATATGGATGATAAGAAATGGCTTTAAGATTTGTTTTTAATTTACTTATCAATAATTTTAGTCTAGTTTAGAGGATGGGACAGCCGAGATGGACCAATAGGTCTCATTTTGTCCCAAAACATTATGTTATGTTAATCTCTCCAAAACAGGGAAGTCCCATATAAATGTCCTGATGCCATGTCAGAACTAAAGTAATATTGACCAAGAGAATAATAAAAATTTTCAGACAACGTATGCATTTGGGTAGCTTTAATATAGAACTTTAGCATTAAGAAGAACCACTAGAACTTGTAGAAGTACGAGTAGAATCAAAATATTGGCATAGTTACAGTATTACCCAACATTCTTCTATTTTTCTGACAACCTAATAATTTCTAACACTACCAATACCATCATAATTCATAGTGTTAAACTAACAGTAACAGAAAACACCCATTGTGATTTCACACTAACGTTATAGCTAAAAATTCTAAAATTAAAATTCACTCAGACTTTTGCCTACACTTTTTGTCTATACTTTAGTTTTAGAGCAGTAGCTAAAAATTACACTGTAGCACGCAAAACATCAACTTCATCAAGAATCTTCTTTACAGGCTTTAGTTCTTAACAAGTTCAACTTCAAGCTCAATTTTCAAATTGAAGCAGATGTAACTACTTATTAGAAAAGCTCAATATTTTTATCACCAACCTTTCTCAAAACAATAAGAAAAATATTAACTTTATTATTATTTATTATATTAATGCATTATTTACGCTATTTTAAACACATGAAATACGTTCACTCAATACTACATTCACTCACGTGTGCCTGTATTTCGGTTATTCTTTCTGCCCTCTGGTGAGGAAAACGTTATTTCATTATATTAAAATCCATTGCGAGTGGTAACTTAATTAAGAATCCGAGGGTCCATAATTGCAGTCTGTTGTACTTTGGGGCCGTAGGTATATTATAAGATCAATAAATATTCATTTTTTAGAGAAAATCAAATTTCGTATGTATCTCTCCCGTAAGGACTTTAAGTGACTAACTTATTTGAATACTTTTAAGAGTAGTGACTTGGTTTTACGAAATTATCTACTAGGCTTGCCGAGTGTATTGTTACGTATCTGGTCGTTTGCTAATTTCCGGTAATTCCGGAGGAACTTCAGCGATACAAGTTCTTTCTTAATTAAAACTAGTTTATTATTTCTCGATACAACTTTGTAATACACAGAACTTCCACAGTCACTTTAAACTTAACAACCTTTATAACACACGCTATAAATCGCAGTGATTCACACACTTTACTTACGGTGCCTACTGTTCGTTTGACTCAATTATCTATCTCTTCAATCTATCTGCCCGCTCGCGCTGGTTTTTCTCGCCAGGCTTATAAACGAAAAAAGAAGGCGCCTCGAACAAACTAGAGTTGCCAGGAAAATTCATTATCCTTCTAGAAACTCCAGCGCGCATGCTCCCAGCGTCGCGTGACTTCGGCTGTCGTAACACTATTATCACTTAAGTTACTAAGTCTAAGGTGAATCATATCCGATTATTTTAGGATAATTCCAATTTATTGTATAGTCTTTTTCTCTGGCATTATGTGTTATTGCAGATTTTCTTATTACAGAGTCTTGTGGATCCGTTATAAGACCGTAGATATATGGAAAGATGGCTGTCAGTAGTTTTCTTCCTGTTCATTGTGTTCAATTTAATTTTTATTGAATTTTCTGGGTATTCAATATCAATAGGGTTATAGTATGTATATATTTCTGTTCCCTTTTCTCGCCATCTTCTTGGGTACTACAAATCTTGTTCATTCTTGAAAGTACTAAAAGAAGGCTCAGGTCTGAACCCTGGTCACAACCGTCATATAGTCCTTTTGGACTTCCTTAAACACACAAAAGGTTAGTAGACAAAATCTAGGATGCAAGCTAGTTAGTAATAAATAGTAACTAACAAATAATGAGAATTGGGTGATCATATAGAGTAATTTGTTATCTGCAGCCCCAATCATACTGTAAGTATTGTTGTATGTTATATTTTTAGTGTTTTAATTTAGACGTCTGCTAGAAAAAGCTGCTAATAATGATGGTGTAATGATAAAAAAACTTTAAGAAATATCGTGTAGTAGAGTGCCTGTGAAAGTCAAGTATTTAGCGTGAAGTATTCACTTAAATAGCAAATGAGTATTCAGTGAGAGTTATTGCGTTTGCTCTGGTGGTGTTACTAAGTGATATCACATGTATAAATAGATAGGAGGGTGTTAAACAATGTCTAAAAGTAAATTCAGGTTTACACTTACTACTTATGGCCCAAATACCTAATATATAGGGTGTTACCAAGTGGACATATCTAAATATGTCGACTTGATTCTAGCAATAACGCAAGTGAAAAAAAAGTACCTGCCCAGGGAGAAATAATTCAAGGATTGTTCAATGAGAAGGCTCCTGATATTTTTACAGTTATCCTTATCACTACTGATACCTAAATGGAACCGAATCATTTGTTCCTTGAGCTGCTGGTTTTTCTTCTTTTGTGAGGGTGGATTCCAGCAATGGTTTCAAAAGGATGATTTGCATCACTAAGTACTGTAGTGCTTAGTATATGTAGAAATGGGCTGGAAAAAAATGTCCGATGCATATTATGTATTGCTCATCAGAGTCTCAAATCTCTCTTATAACAATCTAAGAATTTTTTTTTATAAATACCTTACTTTGGTTTTCGATGTTTTACAAAGCTATTATGGCCTTCAGTTTAGGCGAAAAAATACATCGCTAAAGTAGAGTACCGGCGAGTACCATGACAACCAAATGTTCGACTGATTATTCTGCTTCTGGAGCCAGAAGGGCTAACTCACCAATGCTTAAAGTTGTTGCGATGATTTACACACCATAATATTGCATTTTAACTTGGAGAGTGTAGAAGCAGTATAATGTTTCACTAATTTCAACATATGATATCTATCAAGACGAATCATCACGCCAGACTAAAACTGCTGTCTCCATACTCCATAGCGACTGCCATTCATTATAAAATATTCATTGGTATTGTTTAAAAAAAAGATGGGAAACAATTTTAAAAAATTGAAAAATAAGGATGATGTACGGATTGCAATGCTAAAAAGTACAGAAACAAGGTATGTATGAATACACAAAACTATAAAAAACTTCCTACATAAATAGCCACTGAGTCAATGTTACAAGTTTATGGGAATTAACCTTGTAAGACTTTACAGCACAATTTAGTTTAAATGTTTTTATTCAAGCCTGAATTCGTGCAAATGAAAATAATTTAACATTTAGTTGTAGATAAAAGTTTTTCTTGGAAATATTTGCTTACTCATGTAGGGATTTTTGTATGGTTTTGTGTATTCATCCCTACTCTTTGTCATTGTCATCCCTACATCATCCATAATTTTTTCAAAACTTTTTTGTTTTTACTTGTAATGTAGGACGTTCCTGGTTCTGCCCTGATGGTGGAATTCATAAATCATTTGTCTCTACTGATGATGGTATTTTGATTCTTGATTGTGGCTCTGGTCATATTAGAATCACTTCTGTGAAGTTTGGTTCTGCTACTGAAACTAGTTGCTCCAATGGCCCGACTCATCTTGGCTGTGATATCCATCGTAATGGTTGTGAACCTGCAGACGACCTCTGACTGCACCACCTGGGAGACTGTAGGATCATTGTGTGTATCTCTTCCTTGTGTTATCCACCTTTCTTCAGAGGAACTGGAACCACACATATAATTAGAGTGAAGTACTGTGATAAAATGTGGCTTGAGGTCTCCACTTTTCAGAGATACACAAACTTACGCACAAAACAGTCAAACTTCCTTACTGGTCCTGACTTCTGTGATAGTTAACAGTTTTGTTTCCCTTTCTGTCAGATCAATACGACTGTAAGGTTGTCAAAAACTGCAGAAGCAACAGGTTTTCTCATAACTTCTCAAATGCACCGAACACTTACTGACTAAGGAGTCTTTCTAAGTCACCATGCTTTGGAAGTGACTAAGATTTTACCCTAAAATAATTGCCCTAAATTACTAGAATGTGAAAAAAAGAAATATTAAGAAGTTATAAAAGTGTATTATAGCTTTGCCATAAGAATGATATCTGCATCTCTTTGTTTTCTTGAAACTATTTCTAGCTAAGACAAGATTTTTGTTACCCAATATAGTCTTCCTCCTAACAACAAAAAAATTAACTACAGCATAAAACTATCCCGATATCTATCAACCTTTTCAATCTCTAGTCTAAGCTTATAATTAATGCTTATCCCATGCTTTCAAAAATTGTTTATGTCCTGACTCCTAACACAGTTATGTTTTGTCCCATATTCATTAGTTCATTATGATATACATTTTTATTTTTTAACTATTTTAATTACTGTGAACTTTAACGTCTTACTTTTATAATCATCAATACCTCATGCGTAAACATCTAGTCACAGTTTACTTTTGGTCAAGTGCTGACCTTAACTACATTAATAAGTTATTCTTAACCTCCCCAACCTAGTATCCTTACTGTCCCTGGTCTTCTCTTCTTTATGGATTTTTATGTGTAATATTCAACTGTAATCTATATCCTATGGTTTAATCTGGCTCACATGCCCAACAATAATGTTAGATTTACACTTGCTACTTATGGTTTAATCTGGCTCACATGCCCAACAATAATGTTAGATTTACACTTGCTACTTATAGATAATCCGGCTCACACACCCAACAATAATGTTAGATTTACACTTGCTACTTATGATTTAATCCGGCTCACATACCCAACAATAATGTTAGATTTACACTTGCTACTTATGGATAATCCGGCTCACATACCCAACAATAATGTTAGATTTACACTTGCTACTTATGATTTAATCCGGCTCACATACCCAACAATAATGTTAGTTTTACACTTGTTACTTATTTTTATTGTTTACTCTTTATCTTACCAACATAAACTACATTAATATCAACCTAAGCTTTAAGTAACCTATCTGTCGATTATCTTGTAATCAGTAACCACTCCATCTAAGTATCAGGATCAGCTTACACACTTCTATGAGCTTTGAAAACAACATGTACTTGATCGCGATTGTTCACTTCAATCTTTAACTTTTCAGTTTACAGCTAAGTTTTATAATTGCATGTCAGAGAACTCCTAACTAATACACACTATCAAGAACAATAGCAAACAGTAACAATACGCACAAAACAATATCTTTTTTGTAGGTCATCTCAATTTCTATCATCAGTCTTTCTTGGCGACTTTTGTCCTGTTCTACTCTCAGAGCTCAGTAATACGAACCACAACTAGATGTCTCTGCTATCAGGAAGTGACAGAGACCCAAGATAAAGAATTGATGATTATTTTTAGCGAAATGTGCACAATGGGCTCTCTGTACTCTAATTATCATGAATAATCGAACCCCGGATTTTAGCAGTTTAAGTTCAGAAACTTACCGTTGATCCGCTGGTGGACTAGATACAGAGAGGGATTTGCCAAATTATGTACAAGATGTAATTTTGTTGACACGAGACTTTTATTACATAGCTTTATACTATGTTTTGTTGTTTTTAATCTTATTTCACTTTGTGCTGATACATCATGTAATCATTTATAAAAACAGATTTATAACAATTATGAACTGCCTTTTTTAGCAGAGTAAATGAAATCAAATTATTTTGAACGCAAACTGAACGAAACAATTAAACCAAGTTTCATCAACCATTGAATTTTTGTCTGATGCTCCTTCGTATTTTCTCTTCATCAGGACTGAATATCATCTTAATTAGGTCTCTAACAGTGACGGGGCATGGCATGGCCTGGTGGTTAAGGCGCTTGACTCACAACCTGTGTTCGCGGGTTTGAATTCAGTAACCGAATATGCTTCCCCTTTCAGCTGGGGGAAGGGGAGTTATAATTTTACAGTCAATCCCACTTGCCATTGGTAAAGAGTAGCGGAATATACAAGTTGGTAGAGAATTCACCTAGTGTTCAAGAGGTGTCGAGATGAAGAAGTATATTTGACATAAAACTTACCACATTCATGATCAACTAGTGGCTGACCAACAACCTTGAAATTAGGCCCGAGGACAGGCCTTGTTTGTGAGAGGGGAAGAATGTAGCAGTTTGAGTTGTTAAAAAGTGACATACTAGCTAGCGCTAGTGGGTTAGCCTGGCGTGTGAGAGGTCAAGGGTTGAAATCCGACCCAAGATATATCTTTTCACAGATATATATTGCCATATCTTCATGTGGATATTGTTTACACACAATATAACAGAGTTAATCACCCAGTTAGTTGATAGCTACTTTCCAGAGAGAAAGGTTATCGATGTTTGTGACGAGGAAATCACCAACAGGACTTGTGACAGGAGAGGCTATAAAATTGTTTGTTGGTTTTGAATTTTGCGCAAAGCTACACGAGGGCTATCTGCGCTAGCCATCCCTAATTTAGCAGTGAAAGACTAGAGGGACGGCAGCTAGCCATCACCACCCACTGCCAACTCTTGGACTACTCTTTTACCAACGAATAGTGGGATTGACCGTCACGTTATAACGTCCCCATGGCAGAAAGGGTAAGCATGTTTGGTGGGACGGAGATTCGAACCCGCGACCCGCAAATTGCGAGTCGAGCGCCCTAACCACCTGGCCATGCCGGGCCCTGGCTATAAAGTAACAAGGGTTCCTATTTTTACCTTTTTACATTAGGTAGAACAGAAATGCTAGAACAACTGATGGCAAGCCTGGGACAACAAGTAGCTTCGGTAGATGGTATTTGGCCCTTGTTGAACCATGGAGTAGCTATTGTAAAATTTTAAGGAATTTTTCATCTTCTTGGAACAGGAAGTAATAAGTTGCTTCTAATGAACCATGGACTAGGATCGTCATCAAAAGTCGGCATGTTATATTTAATGTATCATAGAATGAATGCTCTAATGCCATCAATTCAACTGCTTAAGACAAGGGATTAAGAACTGGTTTTCCATTCTGTGGAACCATGGAGCACGTGGGTCAATGTTCTAAGATGAGTTGCTTCCAATTGGCCACTAGTTTCTTAAATATCCAGTGAATATTCGATTGATCGAACATGAGGTTCCTCGTTCAATAAATTTGGATGAAAAAATGCCACTGGTTTATGGTTCCCGTGAAGTTCAGAATAGATACTCCAGGAAACGAAAGTAAGATCCTTTTTCTATGAAATACGAATTCGTGGCATTTGACGAGACTAGGTTGGGTGTGATATTTTTAAGTTCTAGAGCCTGATTTTCACTTTGATTGTTCTTAATAGCCTTAACGTCTAAAGCTGAAAAAGGTTATTGACGTACATAACACTGGTTTGTAGTCCTAGTCCAATCTGTTAGGACCCAATGAACCTAGGACAAATCGATAACGTTTAGTCACTTAATTTTTGTCATTTTCTGTCTAAAGCACTTGTTATAAGAAAATCTAAGTATTTGTTCGTTGTTTTGAGGGATATTTTGATTACAGGTTCTGAGAAACAGGGACGGGAACAAAGAAAAATTATTTCAGTCTTGCATCATCGATGTTTGGGGATAATTTTCATATTTTATCTGTTCTTCAGTTACAGCCATTGTTTCTTAGAGGGTATGTTAGTCACTTAATTTGTTTTGTACAAATGTCTTAGTAATTGTATGATTTGTGACAATTTCATTGAACTTTTAACTTTTATTGTTCCTAATTTACTTTGCCTATTATTGAATTGTTTCTTATAAAAAGTAATATGAATTTTTCTTCTGCGTTGTTTTTATCATGATCATATCAAGCAACTTAAAATTTTTATCACATTTGACGGTGTCTTTATGGAATTTTAAATTTTTTCTGTTTTATCGTATTTATTATTATTTTTTTTCCTGGGTCAACCAATTTGAAGTGAATTGAAACGTTTTTACCCAATCAGAGACTTTGGGAAGGCTAAAAAAAAGGTTATACTGTATGAAAGGATGAATCAGAGATCAGATATTAAAATATGTATACACATAATGTAGGATCTCATTGATAAGTATACATTAATCTGAGGTATGTAAGTTGATATAAAAATTTCCCCATTTAGCAGCGCCGACCTGAAAGAAAAAGATAAGCGAGGGCTTGATGACTTGGACCGGTGAGTTAAAATACAACATTTATAACTTATTAATTATATTTTATCTCTCTCACAAGTGCAACAAAATAGGGGAGGCTTAATTCTTTAAATACTTCTTAAGCACCTAATACTAGCTTTTGTTCTCAGAATTTTCTTTTGGGCAGACAAGTCCCCCCAACCCAGTGTGTAGGTAGCATTTTGCTACTTGGGGCTCCAGTACTATTTAATTACCTTGTCGGCCCGGCATGGCCCGATGGTTAGGGCGCTCGACTCGCAATCTGAGAGTCGCGGGTTCAAATCCCCATCCCATCAAACATGATTCCGCTCCTTTTAGCTTTGGGGCGTTATAATGTTCGGTCAATCCCACTATTCGTTGGTAAAAGAGTAACCCAAGAGTTGGCGGTGGGTAGTGGTGACTAGCTGCCCTCTATCTAGTCAAAGCCTTGCATGGCCTGGTGGTTAGGTTCGATTCGCAACCTAAATGTCACGGGTTTGAATCCCCATCATACCGAACATGCTCGTCCTTTCAGCCGTGAGAGCGTTATAATGTGACGGTTAATTCCACTATTCGTTGGTAAAGAAGTTGCCTAAGAGTTGGCGGTAGGTAATGTTGGCTAGATGCCTTCCCTCTAGTCTAGCACTGCTAAATTAAGGACGGTTAGCGCAGATAGCCCTCGAGTATCTTTGCGCGAAATTAGAAACAAGCGAAACCATTTTTGGTATATATATATATACATCGTTGATTTGCAGTAACAAACTTAACTGACTAAACCTGATTCTGTTAGGACTGAAGTACTAACAAGATGTTGATGAATCTGCCACAAATTACTTGAATTTGTGGTTTTGTTACATCTAGAGGAAAAATGAAATGTTATGATTTATGATCGCTTCTCGTTTAGCAAATAAATTTGAAACTTAAAACACAGAATGTCTCGTGTGTTTAAAAATAAAAAATCTAGAAATCCGAATTCATTTCAAAGTTAATAAAATGGACGTAATTAGTGTCTAATAATATATAGTAATTGCGATAAATTAAAAAGAAAGTATATTTTAGTTTAATTTTTACAGTCATTATTTTCTTCAGCATAAAACCTTTCTGTCAAAAAGTAAATGCACTGCGCCTACAGATTAGTATTTATGTCACCACAGAAGACTTTCCGCGAAATACAGATAATTACTGTAAACAAGACTTTTCACCCACAGTCTTATCTATTCCATCACTATTCTTACCCTGACCTTGGCTAGACCTTGCTTTTGTGTACTTATATTTTTTGTTTTATGAATTGTAGCTATGTCAAAAATGAAATAAGAGACGTTTAGAATTCTCTTCTTGAAGGGAAAATAGAATCTAAAAATCATTCTGAATAATTATAAACACGAAATCATGTAACGATCTTTGCAGTTTGAATTTGTACTTAAATGAAATGTTATGAAAATAAACAAAATTGTCACGTCTTCATCCGCTTGTGGTGTTTACGTGACGCTATTCTTAATTTCAAGAATAATACCTTGAACTTATCAAAGTACATCAGTTGATTTTCTGTCGGAACTCATGAGAAGAACTGGAAGGTCAAGCACTGACCCGCGATTTATTTATTGTTATTATTCTTGATGAGTTGACTCACCTATTGTTCAAGTTACCGACTCAGACACTACATTATTATAAATCCGTTTTGGTTCGATTGCGATCACGTTTAGCAGTACCTTCATCTTCATTGTCTTCTGCATTAGCAGAGGAACTGGGTTCATTCCCACCCTCCTCCTGTTGATATATCTCGAAATTCAGAGCTCCAAGATGTATTTTTATTTGACATCAAGCAAACTTACACAAAGAAATTGACGGTGATTTTAGGAACAGTATAAAAATACGAATAAATTATACTCATGTGATAACTTTGCGCTGTAGTATATTACTTTTCTGGGATGTAAATCAGTCACTCCAGGTTCATTCTACTGTTACGTCTCCGTTTGTTAATTGATTTTCCGTAACTTTGTTCCGACGAAACTTAAGCGAGACA
>NW_013666346.1:163580-168921 GCF_000517525.1 Limulus polyphemus | reverse complement strand
CACCAGTCACGAGACCTCGATGACGCAACACTACTAAACTGAAACTTTTGATAAATATATTTCTTAGAATCCATTCATCTTCGAACTGAAAAATGCTCAAGAAGCTTGTTTGAAGTTAAGCACAAAGCTACAGAATGGGCTATCTGTGCTCTGCCTACCATGGGTATCGAAACCCAGTTTCTGGAGTTGTATATCTGCAGACATATCGCTGCGCCACTGAGGAGCACTCAAGGAACAGGTAGCATTAAAATTACTGTATGGTAAAAGATGTGCGTCGTTGTCAAAGGTAATATCCTCACCTTCCACACCAGTAGCTCAGCAATAAGCTTGGGGTTTGTAATCTAATGGACACAATACAGATAGCTTTTTCTCCAGTTTTGGGCTTAAACAAAGTCGTAATTAATTTCAAATTTGTTTGTTTGTTTTCACTCTTGTCGGGTAATATTCTGTTCATATCCAGAAACGATCAAGCACAAAATAGGCTGTACATAAATATTCGAGGATGAAAGCAAAATCATGTTTAGCGTGGTTATTATTTTCATGCTTTTGAACCAAAAGCTTGATCTTCTGTTGTCTAACGCTCTGAACCAGGCAAGGTTCCTTCAAAATAAGAAAAACAAACAGTTCAGTTTAACGGTGGAGCTAAGCTAATACACTGTAGTGTTGAAATAGATAAATTATAGTACTTCATACCAAAAGTTTATACTTTTGATAAACACTTTCAAAGGTATTGCGAAGTTTTCATCAATGTAAGAACGAAGCCATGTCGTCATCTCCAAAAGTAACGATTTTGTTTTTCAATGAAATTTCCATAAACAGATAATTATAGTTTATTATAGATGTTATCAGCAATGACTCAATCCTTAGACTTTGGTCAAGGTCATGACAGGTTTCGCGTGTTTTCTCGTACGACAGCTTCATGCAACGGATGCCATGCACGTTTGTGACACCGGTTGCTCAGCAACACATTGATTCTGTGAATATAAATATAAATACATGAATTATAAATTTTAAACTCGGCGATGACGTTGAATTGGAGTAAACACCTAAGATCCTTTAAGAAAAACTCGACAAATAATTGATATGTAACATTTCATAAAAACATACAGATGTCTTAAATAAACGTTATTAAGTGGTGGATAGAACAAGGTATAAAAGGTTCAATGTTTTTTGTTCGGTTGTTTATTTTTAAGCACAAAGCTACACAATGGGCTATCTGTTCTGCTACCCACTATAGGTACAGTAACCTGATTTTTATCATTATAAGCCCTCAGACAGGGGCGTAGCGAAACGTAAATTTCACTTACGCACGGAGTGGGGTTTGGGAGGAGGTTTTCTACTTCATGCTTGTGGGGGTACGGGGCTTCCTCGTGGAAGGTTTTGAAATTTATACTTGAAATGGTGCACTCTTAAAAAAAACCAAAACAACAACAACAAAGAAATCTATTATATTTGATTAGTTAGTACAGCTAAATAACTTTCGTTCCATTACAATTTATAGTTTATCACATTAATAAGTTCTCTTTCTTTTGAGTCTCCCTATTTAATAAAAGTTACACTGGTTAGCAACCAAGTAAAAGCTAGTAATTATTATTACTAAAGAAAGTGTTGAGGAAAAGCTTATTCAAACAAGTTGTAAAATGTTTAATGTCTTAACTTTCAAATTACCGATTTGATTACTTATATACTCTTCACTACCGGTGGGGGGTCCATATACTACACCATATTAAGCAATTTCTTGTTGTCGTTGTTGTTGTGATTTTGCCTGTTTCAATACTCAGTGTAAAGATCTGACCAAACAAGTTAGGTGAAATTACTCTGACCAAAGAAGTTAAGTCAATTCACTAATTTTCTATGTAAAATACACAGGACACGCCAGCAGTAATCCAGTGATATTAATTGCAATACTGATGGCGTTTTTGTATATATGTTTGAATGTGCCTCATATGATATTAAATACCACGTAACCACCAAAGTCACGGAGCCACAAGAAATTTGGTGCATATGTAATTTATTTTTTCTAAAAGGCGATGACACTTAATATAGACTCCATCGGTAGTTCTAGGGTTAGGAAAAAGTGAGTAGTTGTATTATTTGAGCCATTAAGAATTATAGGGTTAAGAAAAGTGAGTAGTTGTATCATTTGGGTCATTAACAATTATAGGGTTAAGAAAAGTGAGTAGTTGTATCATTTGGGTCATTAACAATTATAGGGTTAAGAAAAGTGAGTAGTTGTATCATTTGGGTCATTAACAATTCTAGGGTTAAGAAAAGTGAGTAGTTGTATCATTTGGGTCATTAACAATTCTAGGGTTAAGAAAAGTGAGTAGTTGTATTATTTGAGTCATTAACAACTCTAGGGTTAAGAACATTAGATAGTTGTATCGTTTGAGTCTTTAATAATAACATGGTTAAATAAGTAGTTGTATTATTTGAAATCCAAAGTTAATTATGTATGTTTGTTTTAGAGCAAAGCCTCATTTGGCTATCTGCTGTGTCCATCGCAGGGAATCGAGCCCCGAATTTTAGTGTTGTAAGACCGCAAACTTGCGGTTGTCCCAAAGGGGGGACGCTAGGGTTAAAAAAGTAGGTTGTTAGTTGTATTATATGACTTTTTAATAATTATAAGGTTAAGAAAAAGTGAGTAATTGTATTAGCTGAGTCTGTTTTTTTTTAATATTTTATTCTTCCGATTATTTAACAAATCCTGACTATAGGCTTCACCTTAAACTCAAGTTTCATACTCACCCATACACAATAATCTTTAAGCTCTTGTTTGATGTAATTATCTATCTTTTATGTATTGTGAACCGTGGTGTCTGTCCGGGCGTTCGTCTGTCTCCCGTTTATGGCGGCTACTTCTCACGCTGCGTTTGAAAAGCTACGCACGCACGCTAAGCTCAAGATTCACTTTTGAAATAACGGGAGAACAGGCATGAATAAAGTTAATGCCAAATTTTATTTAGCAAGCAGGATATTCTACATTAAATTGTTAGGAATTAATCACACTATGATTCACATTTCAAAATGTGACATAACTTAAAGAATAAAAATGTAGATTTACCGTATGTTATTGTTGAGTGTCTCTTAGCATGACTGAAATGTTCAACAATTACTTTTCGCGGTGGGCAGTATTCGTACTTCAGAGCTTTGGCTCTGAGTGAAACCAAGAGTGTAACACAATTAAGCTTTTTTTAAAGTCCATGAAATAATTTAAATTGGTAGATTAACTTAAACTTTTCCTGTCACTGGGGACGGGTACTGTTGCTTGTAGGATATAAACGTAAGCTACTAAAACATAGGACTTAAAATATATGTAATTATCTATAAATTAAAAAGACATTTAAGAACAATGTTAGAATTTAACTTGTTGATAGCTTTTGACTTCATTTATTCTGTCATAATTACCGTTTCTATTAACCTGTTCTGTCTCAGTTTGTATAAAGCACAAAAAATTCCAGTATTACACAACAGTTGTTGTTCGTTTGTGTTAATCAAGGAAAATGCCAGTCTTACATAACGTTTGTTGTCAGTTTGTGTTAATCAAGAAAAGTTACAGTGTTACACAACGCTTGATATCAATTTGTGTAAAGAGAAAATTCTAAAAGATAGCTGTGGAATATAATTGGATGGTTTTCGACGGTTTCTACATCGACTGGTTCATAGTTTTATTAGAAATATGGAATATTCATGTTCACATTTCCAACAACCTGAAAATAATGTTATAAACGGAAGCGTGAGTAGTAAAAAATTTGCTAATTACAAGTTCAGGTTGTTTCTGCGCATCACTTATGTATGACATTACTAAACTGTTAAAATTCGTTGACAACGTACAGTGCTGTAATTATAAAAATATATAATGGTCATTACGCACCATTAGTTCGGTCATTTTTCAGTACAAACACAAAACAGATCCAACTCTTCCTTGTTGGTCTGACAACAAATATGACTTAACTTTAAATATTGCTTATCACTAGTGGGGCAATATGAGAAGTGTTGCAACACGTCTAGTCAACATCCTGAATTATTTGAGTGGATTTATTCTCACAAATGCTTTGTTTGAATTATTTGACATGAGGCCGCGTTATCAAAGTGGTTTTTATTGTTACGTCTCCGTTCGTTAGTTCATTTTCCGTAAATTCGTTCCGACGAAACTTTAGCGACACAAGTCCTTTCTTAAATAAAACTGGTTTATTCTTTCTGAATATAACTTTGCGATACACTTCATTTCAACAGTCGCGCTATAATTCTCAACGAACGTCTCACGTGCTCGACTTCAACAATACTCAGTTCAATTACATACTCTCTGACTGCAGTTCTGTTACTCATTCACTTACACATTACTACCCCGTCGCTTCGTGGCCGGTCTCATATATACAAGACTACACTATATCTGGAAGAATCACGAGATTTAAGGAAAAGACGTGAATGTTCGAGAATGACGTGGCGTGATACTAATCACGTGACCTCGATGTCGTAACAGTATTTAACAACTTTAATTAATAATATCATTTTCTTCTATAAATCCTTATTGTATTATTATGTGGAGTCCAATATGATTTAGATACACTATCTAATATACAATATATACAATAATTTGCTTCATTAGATTTTTTTTTTACAAAATGGAGTACTCTGAGGTACGTCATAAGCAAAATTAGTCACAGTTATTGAATCCTTACACCAGTTGAGAAAATAACATTAGTTATTTGACAATGTTTCGATGACAACTTTGGTTGATTAGAAAAAAAGCTTACAACTTCATGAATTATTCACTTATGCCTTATATTGCAGCAACACGCTTTCGTTTGGCTGTAGTTCTTAATAAAGTCGTCTTGAGGAAACACCGGGCAGAAATAAAATGTTTTATAGAGCTCTAGGTCATCTTTGTTCGAAACGTGGGTCCTAAACAGCATTTATGAAGCTTAAATTAAAAGAATGTGTACCATTCATAATATTCAAAATCATTAGGGTTAACTAGCTTGAAGACTGCAAGTCGATTCTTTTAAATACCCGCGTTACACAATGTCAGAATACAATGAGTCTATATTGATACATTGTCCAGCAACAATGTTATAAGAGTAATTACAATATTTAATGAAACTGTTTTCTTTCTATTCGTTAATAAATTAAATGTGAAATTCATCGAAAGCTGACTTTACTGATGAAAAGAAAGAATAAGCTTTTTTTTTTCGGGCTTGCATAATCACAAAAAAAAACGAAAATATATTTGTATATTACAAAACACAACATCAACAACATTTGATTTTTCTTAACTAGAACCTGTAACATAAATGTCTTTAGGGTAAACGATAGTATTTTGGTAAAAGTATATTTTTCA
>NW_013666346.1:160492-162826 GCF_000517525.1 Limulus polyphemus | reverse complement strand
TTATTCCTACTCATTTTAATTAACTCAGAGATAATTTTATTCCTACTCATTTTAATTAACTCAAAGATAATTTTATTCCTACACTTTTTAATTAATTCAAAGATAATTTTATTACTGCTCTTTTAAAATTAACTCAAGGATAGTTTTATTACTACTCTTTTAAGTTAACTTAAATATAATTTTTAGACTCATTTTTCGTAGCTGACATGAATAGTAAAGCAGTTTAGCTACATGCCCCTATGTCTCCCAGTAGGTAAGCGGTAAGTCTATGTACTCACAACGCTAAAATCCGGG
This sequence comes from Limulus polyphemus, assembly GCF_000517525.1. Taxonomy (NCBI): domain Eukaryota; kingdom Metazoa; phylum Arthropoda; class Merostomata; order Xiphosura; family Limulidae; genus Limulus; species Limulus polyphemus. The sequence continues at coordinate 162,532 of NW_013666346.1, read as the reverse complement.
GGTTCGATTCCCCGCGGTTAGCACAGCAGATAGCCCATTCCAGCTTTACTCTAAGACAAACGAACAAACGGAAATGCTCTTATTAATTCGGAGTTAGTTTAAACTTTGTACCACTAGGGGAACCATCTTAAGCTAATAAAGTCATATAGCGATTAATGTATCTTAGATGAAATCAAGGAGGACATTCACGACTTTATTTGAAACAATAACTCTATAAATAGAAACAGTTTGCAGCAGCCACTTTGCGGTAAGAAATTCAAACTATGTTATTTTTCTTGAATTGCTAAAGGGATTGTTTTATTAAATATGAATGAATTGTCGTTTCATAAGGGTAATATTTAAGTACTGGAAATCAAAAATTGGAATCCTTCATTGTGAGGTTCCAGATACTTCTTTGTGTTCACGCCTAATCAACGCTTCTACGTCATAGGCCTTTTCTTGTGACTTTGTATTTTATAAAATGAATGTTATTTCAATGTTGTTATTATTTACTGCAAACAAAAGTATCGCACGGAGACACATGAAAATAATAATAATAATAAATAGTTCTGTATCCGATATTATTTATGCATAATGGTTAGATTTTGCCACCCAGAACAGTTGATTTACTTTTAAAAGAAATGCATTTAAACAGAATTTGAATGAAAAACCTAGTAATAACCTAAGTATGTATAACATTCACGTTTCTTGTGTTCATGAGCCAATAATCTTTAGACGCACGGTCAGGGATATTAATATTTATGCACACTGTATGTGTTCTTGTCGTATCTAGACACATTCTGTTACAACTGCTAGTGCGGCCTAGTGAAATGTTAAAATTGAAAGTAACTTGAAGTGTTTTCCTTGAATAACGGAACTTCGGCTAATATATATATATTACTTTCAAACCGGGAAATTTTGGGGCAATACTACCGCAATAGATAATATTTCCAAGTTATATATATATAGTCACGTTTTACACGTTTCACGTCAACTTCAACAAAAGGAATAATTATTATGGAAATAATGACTATTAATTTTTATCATTTCTAGGTTTAAAATTATACTCACACCAATGTTAAAGTTGCATTGAATGTGTCTAAAACACTCGTGAACATGAAATCAACTTGAAAATTTAAAAAAAATCTTCAAACTGTTATATTATGATTGAAATGCATTTCCAAAACCACTTGCAAAACATCTCGGATATAATATTAAAAATAGCTATGAATCTCAATTTATCATTCGATTCATCGCTTTTCATTGAGTTATACCAGTTTTGGCGAATTCCCTTCTCATCAGTGACACTGGATGAGGGTAATCCGAAAAAAAAGATTAGGCTTCTTATAATCTTGAATATAACTTTATATAACCTCACGGAACTATAACAAGTTTATGACAACTCAAAAGTCTTGTGATGGAGAATTAATAAAATACATAAGAATAAAGATAACATTTTAAAAATGGATTAGGCACTGTTTCATTTATAGATTGGTTACTACAACTTTCGTAGTATGTGACCATATTTGTAATGTACATTTTAATTTAGCAAAGTATTGTTATATGCTATTTGTATAATGTTGTAATTTGTTTAATTTATTATTCTTAACATTGTTTAACGTAAAAAGGAGTTTATTATGAGACATTTCTATAAATGTAAAAAAAATCACATCCTATATCTCCAGAATGTAACTTTATTAGCTCAATATTTCGCTGTTACAGCTTCGTCAGGGGCTTTCGATGTCCTACAAGTTCACTAATGTTCTGCAATAGCATTATTAGTATTAGTATTATAAAAAAGAACATGGTTTACCACAAGCGGATAACATCTTATCGGATGTCAAGGTTTTATCTAAATGTCATAATTTTTTGGACAGAAAAATTAAATAATCCATTTTAATCAAGAAAAATAAACTTAAATTGAATAAATACAAAGGTTGGCCATTAGTGTAGAGACGTTAATGGCATTTTAAAGATTTTAAATGTTATACTTTGACGAAGTCTCTATAAACATTAAAGGATTGAAATATATGTTCAGACATTGTTTAGACTTAAATTAAC
>NW_013666346.1:156524-160482 GCF_000517525.1 Limulus polyphemus | reverse complement strand
TAATATGCAGTCGTCTTCAATGTCAGCCAAGTATACCTTCTGTCTGTCCTTTATACCCATGAGCTCAATAGTCACCCGCACTGGTCCCCACAATCTTGTAGAATGTCCTGTCACACCACAAAGCTTCTCTATGGCTTCTGGTACTCCTTCGTGATTTAACACCTTGATGCTCACAAGGTTCTAGAAAACGGGTGGCATGATACTAGTCACGTGATCTGGCTGACGCAACAGTATTATAAAAAATAACATGGTTTACCACAAGCGGATAACATCTTATCGGATGTCAAGGTTTTATCTAAATGTCATAATTTTTTGGACAGAAAAATTAAATAATCCATTGTAATCAAGAAAAATAAACCTAAATTGCATAAATACAAAGGTTGTCCATTAGTGTAGAGACGTTAATGACATTTTAAAGATTTTAATATGTTATACTTTGACGAAGTCTCTATAAACATTTATAAGGATTGAAATATATGTTCAGACATTGTTTTAGACTTAAATTAACATAAATATGTATGTTTTATTATAGTAAAGTACTGTACTATCTACATGCAGAGTGTTTATTAATTGTTAAACTATATTACTAATTTAAACAACTTTGTACAACTATAGTATATTAGTTATTTCAATCATTGGCTATCATATACGTACATATATGTATTACTGAAATAACATGTTAGCACGCTTAAGTACAGTTTCAATGTTCATAGCAGTATCATAATTATTGTGTATTAAATCTAGAGCACTCAGTCTTTCTTCAGTTTGTGTACACCTCAGATAAGTATTTAGCCTGTGTGGACTTTGACAAAATAAAGAGACAAATATTTAAAGCTCTGGATACAACTGTGATAACCAACAGTGTAACGAACATTTAGATATACGTTTGATTTGTTTTGGTATATTATTTTAAAACACGTGGACTGTGTTACTGTTTGTTTATTGTTGAAATGTATCGCCAACAAGTCACAGACACCTACTGTAAAGAATCCGGCCTACAAAACTTGATAAAAGCAATACGGTTTATGGATTCCAATTACAAAGTGTCAACAGAAGCCATTACATGCGACTATTTCAAACCAAAACATGCTAATGTTTCATCAGAATAATGTAGACTATGTAGAAAACGTTAAATACTATATGCAGCTGCGCTATAACTATCCAAATATAGTTTTTTACATCACAAAAATAGGGGGTTCGGCCGAACCCCTTTGAACTCTCCTGCGTATGTGCGTAATCGCTAAATAAAAACGTTATGTAGGACTGGCTACTGAACTTGAAAAAAAGAGCCAAATATGATAGAGATGGAAATGGACATATCACTTGATCTGCTAATGATCACTTAACAGACTAAGCTATCATGACTTTAAATAAAGAATAAAATCCCTACATTACTGGCTTCCCCACTTTGTCTATCAAAAGCTTGGTGTTTGAATAGAATCTCAGCTCTCATCATTATACCTTTCCTTTAGTGAGCTTTAGAATACTACTTTTATGACTATTTTGCAATAGAGTAACATTTTATGATTGGAAATTCTGGTTCTATTTGTTTTGCTAGTGAAGAAACCAGTAATTTAGGGATTATATTCTCCATATGAAGTCAAGGCGGCTTAGTCTTTTATGTGATCATTAGCCGGATCAAGTGATATGTTTACTTCCATCTGTATATTGTTTGGTTCCTTTTTTCAAGTTCAGTAGCCAGCCCTACATAGATTTTTTATTTAGCAATACTTTTTTTCCTAATACTTGTTTGTTTACATTTTAATAAGATGGCGTAAGTAAGTTACTAGCTTATAGAGTGTATTCTAAAGCTTTTTTAAATTTTGCATAGAATAATAATAAAATAGGTATTCAAAGATTGTGAATACTGTTTTGCTCTGTGAAATGACGATAAAATTACAGTTATTGCTAGAATTAGGTAAGCGCTAGGCCTGTTGACGAAATATGATGATGAACAAAAATAACAAACATCGGCTTTGGCTATTCACCAGTTTTCGACTTTGTGATACCCTGGATAGCTGAAAAGCGGCATATACACCGTAGATAGAGCGACTATGTCAGACGTCTCTTCTTGATGACCTGTGTGTGCATTTTTTTTTCACTCCTTCATTTCATACATAATATATGGGTTGGCTCCCTAAGGACACTTATTGTATAGTGTACAAAGCATTGAGTATTCTACATGTTACAGTCGTGTAATGTTAATCTATTATTGGTTGGTAATTCCTGTTTCACCATCTACTTAAGTTTTTAAAGGAGCACCAGATTTCTGTAAGAAAGCTAACTTCAAGGGGTAATAACATCGTTTACACTAGAATTGTGATTTTTTTCTTTCTTTTTCTTTCAATTTTGCGTAGAATAATAATAATAAAATAGGTATACAAAGATCGTGAAGACTGTTTCGCTCTATCAAATGATGATAAAATTATAGTTACTGCTAGAGCTAGATAGGCGCTAGGCCTGTTGAAGAAAGATGATGATGAACGAAAATATATCTCGGTTTTGGCTATTATCTAGTTTTCAACTTTGGGACGTTCTGGATATCTGGAAAGCGGCATATACAACGGAGATAGAGCGACTATGTCAAATGTCTCCTCATATCTAGCTTCTGATGACCTGTAGAGAAGAAAATCCAGATGACTTTTGTATTGCTTTAATACGGCGTCCGTATCATCCGTACATAGAGAGAGTGCTAGCTCATTCTCTGATAAAATGTGGATACTGTGTATCACACGCGGCTTAATCATCCAATCGCAAAGACAATAAACGTCTTTGTTCACTAAGCTGTTTGTCTTTATTCAGTTGGTGATGGTCAAAAATAAAAATAAAAGCACGATAAATGCATCAGACAAGAAAGATAGCTGCTATAACACCTTAAAAATATGTTGTGTGTATATAAAATATAAAAAGGAAAGGGTTTTATGTGTATAAAATATAGAAAGGAAAAGGATTATTTGTGTATAAAATATAGAAAGGAAAAGGATTGTGTGTACATAAAATATAGAAAGGAAAGGGTTGTGTGTACATAAAATAGAGAATGGAAAGGGTTGTGTGTATATAAAATATAGAAAGGGAAAGGGTTATGTGTGTATAAGATATAGAATGGTAAGGGTTGTGTGTGTGTATATATATATATAATATAGAATTTGATGGGTTATGGTTATATAGAATATAGAATGGTAAGGGTTATACACACTCAACCCTTTCATTTCTATATTATATTATACACAAACACACAACCCTTACCATTCTATATTTTATATACACACTATAAAATATAGAAAGGAAAAGGGTTATGTGTGTATAATATATAGAATTGGATGGGTTGTGTGTATATGATATACAGAATTGGATGGGTTGTGTGTATATAAGATATAGAATGGTAATAGTTTTATGTGTGTATAATATAATATAGAAATGAAAGGGTTGAGTGTGTATAAAATATAGAAAGGAAAAGGGTTATTTGTGTATAAAATATAGAAAGGAAAAGGGTTGTGTGTACATAAAATATAGAAAGGAAAGGGTTGTGTGTACATAAAATATAGAAAGGTAAAGGGTTATTTGTGTATAAAATATAGAAAGGAAAGGGTTGTGTGTATATAAAATATAGAAAGGAAAAGGGTTATGTGTGTATAATATATAGAATTGGATGGGTTGTGTGTATATGATATACAGAATTGGATGGGTTGTGTGTATATAAAATATAGAATGGTAAGGTTGTGTGCATATAAAATATAGATTGGTAAGGGTTGTGTGTATATAAGATATAGAATTAGATGGGTAGTGTGTATATAAAATATAGAATGGTAATGGTTGTGTGTGTATATAATATAATATAGAAATGAAAGGGTTGAGTGTGTATAATATAATATAGAAAGGAAAAGGTTATGTGTGTATAAAATATGGAAAGGAAAAGGGTTATTTGTGTATAAAATATAGAATGGAAAAGGGTTATTTG
>NW_013666346.1:146709-155828 GCF_000517525.1 Limulus polyphemus | reverse complement strand
GTGTGTGTATAATATAATATAGAAATGAAAGGGTTGAGTGTGTATAATATAATATAGAAAGGAAAAGGTTATGTGTGTATAAAATATGGAAAGGAAAAGGGTTATTTGTGTATAAAATATAGAATGGAAAAGGGTTATTTGTGTACAAAATGTAGAATGGAAAGGGTTGTGTGTATATAAAATATAAAAAGGAAAAGGGTTATGTGTGTATAATATATAGAATTGGATGGGTTGCGTGTATATAATATATAGAATTGGATGGTTTGTGTGTATATAATATATAATATTGGATGGGTTGTGTGTATATAATATATAGAATTGGATGGGTTGTGCTGTGCCCACTACAGGAATCAAACCTCGAATTTTAGCGTTTTATTTGAATAACTTTATCGCTTGATTGTAAGTTTCCTATCGCAGTGATCAATTTCCAAGTTGCAGCATAATAATCGCATATCGTTAACATACGTGCAAAAATATATAAGAATCGAAACATAATTCTAAGCCGTTTTTCTACAACACATGAATAACTCGCTTAAGCATGTAGCGAACTACTAATGTTTTTATAATGTTAAAAGATTTAGAGGTTGGGTCGATATTTTAAAACGATTTTGAAGCTCACCTCGTCGTTAGTCAATGTTACCACATCCGGTCATTCTCTGTCTTACGACCGTACATTTAATGCACACCGCTCCTCCCTGTTTGCTTTCCACGATCTATTAAGTATACGAGGACGACAGTTTTTCAGCGCCCATGTCAATTTGCGTAGACATCCATAGCGCTGTGACTGGTGACTTAACCAGCATGACTTCGTAAGAAATAACATGAATATCAGTTTCATTCTCCAGCTGCTATTGAGAAAGCAACTTGTGTAACTTCTCCAGACCGAAGTCCTTCTTGATAATTTGGCATACTGTTCTATGGGACACATGGACAGCTTTTGCCACTGTCCTATGTATTTGTGGATTCTCAGATATTACAAGATTCCGCACTTTGCTTACCACGACTGAGGTTCGAATTTTTGCAGGTTCCTTCTCCATGGTCCTGGTGCCCCAAGTTGATCCATATTCCTTTCTTTTCCAATGCCATTAAGTAGAAGGAATATTTCCGTCTTAGAAACTATAAATCTACGATCTGAGCATATCTTTGAGATCTGAATGTATGAAAATTTTGCGTGGTAAGAGGACTAATTCATACCCTTCCCCAAAACGACCAATTTTCGGTGGCATCTGTTCCACTGCGAGTTTAACATAACGCACTCAGCCTTCTGTAATATAATTTAAGTATCACCTGGCAATTTATTACTTGAACAGCTTATGCTTTAATATCATGCTGAGTAAACCGTAATTTTCTAATTATAAACCGAGGTTTATATACGAATTTTGTCTGCAAAACCATAACATGCAGTTTATACACGAATTTGTCTTTCAGAACAAGCGCTACAAATTTTATACTATTGATAACGCTTCGGTTAAATGACATTAAAAGTTTGCAGCAACATCGTTTCGCTTCGCTCGTGAGTTTGACGGATTTTCGGAGAGTGAAATTTAGGCTTGGCAGGTTATAGAAACAAAGTTATGTTTTGAGTACTTTCAAGTATTCTCGTCAAGTTTTTATACCAGTTAGAAAACTTGAAGTGTATTGTTGTTTTCCATTATCGCTAAATAATTGTTGGAAAATAAAAAAATCACAATATTTCTTCATTCACTTTTATATTTTATAATGTTGTTCTTAGAAAGTTTGTTTGTTTTTAATTATGCACAAAGCTACACAAGGGCTATCTGTGCTCTGCCCACCACGGGTATCGCAACCCGGTTTCTAGCGTTGTAAGTCCGCAGACATACCGCTGTGCCACTGGGGGGCTTCTTAGAAAGAAGTAACTACTATGAAATAGCACGTGAAATATATGTGAAATGTTTTTAGGTAATCCTATCGGTAACTCGACAACAGCTATGCAACAGCTGCGGTATATACAGGAGTTTGGTTTCTCGCAACGTTCACTTGTAAGTAGGTGCGGCGTATACTTAGAAAATTACGGCACTAAGAATTACATAGTCTCTTTATCTAATGAACTATCATTTTATGATCTGCACATGGATATGATAAAAGTTTATCACCTTCTTGTAATAGCATAGCGTAGCCATGGGAAATTTGTTAGGTTAAGATATGTATTGTTTAGATAAATATATATATTTGTATGTTTACATTTATAAATTTCGTAAGAATCTTCAAGCTCAAGCATAGATAGATTAATTTAAATACATTACTATGTTTATTGGTCACTGTTTTGTATGCCATTGCATTATATGACTAATAATATATATATATATTTACAAAAACTTTCCAGGCCTCAATACCAGAATTCATCAGGCCGATTGGGAATTCAACACATTAAGTCTTGGTGTAAACGCTATTTAAACCAGTATTGTAGAAATATATATTTCGCTTATTCTTTGATATATTGTTTAGGCAGAGTATTCATGATGAAACTTTGTTGAACGGACGGCAAATGCCTATTGTGCTTGTATAACAGGCAGTTGCCGTCCATTCAACAAAGTTTCTGATGATGTAATTAGCGTCATACGGCGCACAAGGTAATGCGTATGGTCGATTTTGTTTGTTTTGAATTTCGCGCAAAGCTACACGAGGGCTATCTGCGCTAGCCATCCCTAATTTAGCAGTGTAAGACTAGAGGGAGGCAGCTAGTCATTACCACCCACCGCCAACTCTTGGATTACTCTTTTACCAACGAATAGTGGGATTGATTGTCACTTTATAACTCCTCCACAGCTGAAAGGGCGAACATGTTTAGTGTGACGGGGATTCGAACCCGGGACCCTCAGATTGCGAGTCGAGCGCCCTAACCACCTGTGGTCGAGATGTTGGTATATTATAAATCTGTGGTAGAGAAAGATTTGTAAATAAATTACCAACATTCATACTATGAGGTTACATCACACTAACTACCAATCAACAGATCACGTTTTATTAGAATTAGGCTTTTTATACCATCATAATTGGTTTACATTTTGTTGATACTGTAGAAGCAGTTTTTGTTTTTTTTTCATAACATAATTCCCCCAGTGGCACAGCGGTATGTATGTGGACTTACAGCGCTAGAAACCGGGTTTCGATACCCGTGGTGGACAGAGTATAAATAGCCTATTGTGTAACTTTGTGCTTAATTACAAACAAACATAATTTTTAAAAAACCCGAAGGACGTCACATGAATTAGGTTTTAACTTTGAAAATAAAGAATGGCCTATAAACAAGTGAAGCTAAAACTATTTCAACACGTATATTGTTTAGAGTATAAACAAAAATATATAGTAAAAATAAACCCAAGCACGTAAAGCACGTGTGTTTTCCACGAAACCTTTACTTTAAACGGTAACAACATATTGTTGCACCTGACACAGAGACAGCAGCATGTTTGTTACTAACACTGGGTGACTTGATGAATAATTTACTTGGAGGGGACGGGATAAAAGAGGGGATCCGTTAGAACGATGGAATGAACAATTACGTTTTATCTTTATCAGCCATGTGTCATTTCAAAATTATCGACAGGATGCAACACTTAGACATCGTCAGCTGTTCCAGCTGCGTCATTCTCACTCGCTTAGGGTATTCTTCGTGTATAAAAGTGGCGTACCCAAACATTCGCCACTTCTACTTTTCGAAAGCTGAGCGCCAACGTTACAGCGCCCTCTACTAGTAGGAAACGCCTGTAGCAAAAACAAAATAAACGGAAAGAATCAAACAGTTCATTTCAGGCAAGTTGTCTATTTTCGATTTGTATGCTTAAAATAGCGTAGTTTCTTTAAAAAAAAAATTTTTGTAATGGTTATTGTTTTTTTTTACTCTCTACATTTCTCACTATCTTAGTTTCTTATTAATTATATTATGTTATATTAATTTTAGTTTGATGCCAACCTTTGGGGGAGAGGTGGTAAAATTGTAGAGCTCTGTGTTTTGGAACTAGTGAGTAGAAAAATATATATATACATATTTGCATTCTAAGCTGTAGATGCGTTATAAGAGTGGCAGTCAATCCCTTAAATGGATAGCGGTTTGTAGGATGCTGCTGGCTAGTTGCCTTTCTTCTGGTCAGTAGTTCAAAATATGGGACAAAAACAGGCAGTCATAGTAGTTTTGTCATATAATACATATACCTCTTCAAACTTAAGTTTTTGTTTTATTTTTCTTATTCACTGGTTTATAATATGAAAATAATTTCGAATATAAAAGCAATAGCACCGAACCATACCATAATGCGATCAAAATATTAATTAAAAAACTATTTGAGGACTAACAGTCCAAGAATAAGGTCAAGCAGAGACTGCCCTGCATCTGATGTTCTAAAAGTCCTAGAATAAGGTCAAGCAGAGACTGCCCTGCATCTGATGTTATTAGCCGCGGCACATAGAACGAAGTTTGTCTAGTACAAACTTTTTAGCTGATAGCTACGTCATCTCTTGACCGATTTGAGATCTAATTACAGTTTTTGAATCGGGGAGGTCAAACCCTTTCGATTGATGTATTTGACCACGCCCAAGGTATCGTAGATTAATTTACTCTAATTCTGTCTAAAATAATTTTAATTTATGGGTAGGCTGGTAAAGATCCTGATGAGTAAAAAATTCGAATTGGGTATACGCGCGACCCACGCTTGGTATTGCTGGCGCACAAAAATATAGTTAATAAAAAGGATGAAAAAAGAATAGTATATTAATATACTCTAATCCTGCCCAAAATAATTTCAAGTGCCGTGGCTATTGGGGATTCCCTCTTGTTTTTCAATTTTACTGATAGGGAGAGTTTAAGGACGAAGATCGTCGAGTATATTATACTTGATAGTAGTTCTGAAGAAATATGGACTGCCCTATAGTCCTAAACACCATTGATCCTAGGGTCCATTGGTTCTAAGGTAGGTCCATTGGTTCTAATTACGATTCATCATATTAACATATGATAAAATATTCTGACTTTGTAAATATAAGTGGTTTTTGCGTGTGAATGCAAAAGAACTAAATAGAAGGTTAAGAAATGTTAAAAGTAACTGTATCGTAGGGATGTCATATATACTTTGTAGTGTATCAAGTGAATACATTCAAGAGAGAATTATCCAGAAATTCTATTTTAACCATTGACTAGATATAGTCTGGCATGGCCAGGTGGTTAAGGCGCTCGAATCTCCGTCCCACCAAACATACTCGCTCTTTTAGCCGTGGAGGCGTTATAATGTGACAGTGAATCCCATTATTCGTTGGTAAAAGAATAGCCCAAGAATTGGCGGTGGGTGGTGATGGCTTCCCTCTAGTCTTTCACCGCTAAAGGGACGGATAGCACAGATAGCCCTCGTGTAGCTTTCCGCGAAATTCATAACAAACAGACTAGATATGGCCGCAATCTCTACTGGGATGAAGACCAAATACTGACTTTACTTAGTGAAGGGAGAGATATCTTTAAAACAATGTCAAATCAGAGATAACACACAAGATATACACTGAATGATCTTCTTACAGTTAATTCGCAGAATCGATGAAATACCCGAAAGAAGAGAAAGAAATGTCTTTTGATAAACTAAACAAATCAATAATAGTAACTCGTTACTCGGTTTTCTCGACTTGCTACAGAATCTTGCTACTTGCTTTCCAAGTTTCTGCTTTCTACATAACAAAAGTAAGCCTCTCAGCCAATTGCTTTAGGGCCAATGGGCCTTAGGTCTATAGAAGAACTTAATGGAATCTTCAGCTTCTATTTATTTGTTTATTAAAGTCATACAATCTGTTGATACTTATTACGAGCTAAAATGGCTGTTTTTCTTTTATTTCCCGGATACGTCTAAAATTTCCGTTCCCTCTTAATTTGGAAAAAAACTGGAGATTAGTATGAACGTTCTACACTATATGGAAGTGCATTTCAGAAAAGAAACCTCAAAATATTTACGCCATTGCTTATGAAGTATTAAAAACTGCTAGGCTAAATAAAATAAAATGTTTTCTTAGTTGTTGAGCGCAAAGCTACACAATGGGTTATCTGCGAGTATCGAAACCAGATTTTTAACGCTATACGTCCTTAGACATAAAGGGTGATAAAATGATAATAATAAAAACGAATTGCTAATTTTCTCCCACTTACACGTTTTCTGCTAGAACAAGTGTAGTTAGGTCAGTAGAGAAGGTGGATTAGCGGTGAATTTGTGGACTTACAACGCTAAAATTCGGTGTTCGATTCCCCGCGGTGGACTGACTTTATATAGCCAATAAAACAATTAACATTGACATAGTTATCCAATGAGTTTAAACATATAATAAAGTAACAACCGTCTCCCTTAGCGTTTGTCTGAAATATTGCATGGGACGCAAGAAAAAGATAATTTATTGATAAGTGAATTACAACTCCGTTCTTTCTTGCTTCTCACCAGCCACCTTTACAGTCTTGTTCTTAGTGAAACGTCAGGTTGTCTAGCTGAGTTTAACACAGCAAGTTTTCAGCTACTGATCTTGCAAATTCTAATACAAGTTCAACCCATTTATCAGTGTTAACTGGTTCATGGTTCTGGTTTTTTTATCTTTCAACTCATTCGATACCTTTATCAGTGTTAACTGGTTCATTGTTCTGGTTTTGTTATCTTTCAACCCACTGGATAATCTACGAGTGTTAATTGGTTCATGGTTCTGCTATTTTTTAACCCATTGGCTAACTATATCAGTTATAACTGATATAACTATAACTGATTCATGGTTCTCGCTTTTACTCCGTCGGTTTACGTAAATTTATTATTAAACATGTCGTTAGATGACGATGAAGCACCTGCAAGTAAAAGTTCGAAGGCGTCAATTACACAATGACAAAAATATTTAATTTCGGAAAATGTGATTTATTTACTGTACGACTGAAATGTCACTACGATCATTGTTTACAAGATTGTAAAGTTAACAACTATACGCGTGAACCCTTTCAAGTGGCTTGCTCTACTTCTGTGGCTATTAAAGTTATTAGAAATAAACATGACAGACCTCAGGTTCATAGATCAAAAATAAGTACTCAGTTTCACATGATAATTTAAATTATTTCAAAATGTGATACATTGAAAATGAGCCCCCAGTGGCACAGCGATATGTCTGCGGACTTACAACGCTAGAAACTGGGTTTCGATACCCGTGGTGGGCAGAGCACAGATAGCCCTTTGTGTAGTTTTGTACTTGACTTCAAACAATTATTATTATTACCTTTCACTCGAGAATGTGTAAACATCAGGGTTTGACCAGAACAGTGTGACAAACATGCGTATTTTGTTGCTGAGCGTATAGGGTTATATTTCAAGTTATCTAGATGTATTACTAGCGCTACCTAAAGCTGCATTTAATCATTTAATTGTTCACTGAGTAGCTTTCTACCACTTTTTCGTTCCCCGGTGTGATGGCGGTAAGTTTACGGACTTATAATGCTCAAATCCGGGGTTCGATTCCACGTGATGGACACAGCAGGTAGCCAAATGTGTCTTTTCTCTAAAACACTTTTTAAATTATTTGCATGTATTTTGTTTTTCAGTTTATTTCAACCTACGTGCATTCCAAAATAGGATGTTATTCACAAATGTTGTTAGATATTTCGTCCCAGAGCTAGTTTTACTGATCGAAATATTTGTTTCTTTGATTTAGGTCTTTCGCGCAAAAGTTGCGCCACTGGGGATTAATAATAAATGAATTTCCAATTTAAGATATCTGGGTAGCAGTGAATTCTGTCTCGTTCTTAGATTGTATCTTATTTCAACTAAATATTATAACGACGATATTCAGTAAGTTTCAACTTAACTGCCTAGAAGCGTTAAATGAAAACTTATTTGGTTAATTGTAAGGTGTACTTATTCAATACTTTATATCAACAAACGTTTTAGTTTAGAAAAGTATGAAAGGTCACAAAATATAAGGCAAAAAAAACAACAACACGTAAACCTGAGCGCTTTCGGAAGGTGGCCATTTCTTCTTCGCACTAACAGACACCTTGCTAAAACTTATATCAACCTACTCTTCAATCTTGACCTTTGTAGAATGTCCACAAGAAATAGTCGTTCAGTAATTAGGGCGTGGTTATCTTTGTGGTGGAGCTCTCGATTTCCGAGCTGGCGACCAGGGTTCGAATCCTTGCCATACAACAAAATATGTTCTGCTCTTTAAGTTGTAAGTGTGTTATAAGAGTTACAATTGATCCATTAGCGTGAATGGTGGGTGGTAGAATGCACTTGACTGGCTACCTTCCCTCTGTTGGCCTGATGGTTAAGGCACTCAACTCGTCCTTTCAGCCGTGGGGACGTTATAATGTGACAGTCAATTCCACTATTTGTTGGTAAAAAAGTAGCCCAAGAGTTGGAGGTGGGTGGTGATGACTAGCTGCTTTCCCTCTAGTCTTTCCCTGCTAAATTAGGGACGGCTAGCGTAGATAACCCTCGTGTAGCTTGACGCGAAATTTAAACCAAACCAAACACTGATCAGTAGTTGCAAAATTAGACACAGCGGAAAACAGCCTCATTAGTTTTCCCAGAAATTGAAATACGCCCGTTAATTAGGTAATATTTACACACCCCATATCCTTATTTTGCAGGAACAGACTAAAACATTATCGATTACAATAGTTTTGCCCATCATAATACTAGGTGGAATTTACTGGATGTTTTTCTGGTATTTTATAAAAGACTTTACAATTCAGAATCACGGTGAAAAAAAATAGGGACAAAAAATTTTCTTGGTAACTTTATCTACCGTACAAAATGCCTTTTGTTTAAGTTTTGTTTTCTGTTTTATAACCTAAGCGAGCAAATAGGAAGAAAAAGAAAACGTACACGTCAGTATGTAAGGTTTACTTAGATTTTGTTTTGTAAGTATAAAACATATGTTCTCTGAATTTGAACATCTATCAACTTAAAAAATACTGAAGTTTGCTTATTTTTCTCTACTGCATTTGAAGGTTTAATTTTTTGTGAAAATATGTATTTACAATTGTCAGTTGAACTTGTACATTGTAAATTTTTTTGTAAGGAATATACATAAATAGGACAGATTCACATTATATTTTCCGGCCCGGCATGGCCAGGTGGTTAGGGCGCTCGACTAGC
>NW_013666346.1:139532-145815 GCF_000517525.1 Limulus polyphemus | reverse complement strand
GGGTCGCGGGTTCGAATCCCCGTCACACCAAACATACTCGCCCTTTCAGCCGTGGGGGGCGTTGTAATGTGACGGTCAATCACACTATTCGTTGGTAAAAGAGTAGCCCAAGAGTTGGCGGTGGGTGGTGATGACAAGCTGCCTTCCCATACTGCTAAATTAGGGACGGCTAGCGCAGATAGCCCTCGTGTAACTTTGCGCGAAATTCAAAACATTATATTTTTAGTGTTTAGATAGATTTTCATTCTAGTTTTTTCAGTTCATTTTTTATTGTCATAAAATCGGGAGATGATTCTACATAAATTGGTAGCTATCTGGCAAACGTCTCTTTGTCGCTAAGCGTAAAACTACACAATGGGCTATCTGTGCTCACCACGGGTATCGAAGCCTGGTTTTTAGCATTATAAGGCTTTAGAATTCTCACTGAGCCACTGGGAAGCTCTGGCAAACGATAACAAACACTAAATCTGCCTCTTAACAACATGTTACTAAGAGAGCTTTCGAACAGCCTAACTTTTAAGCTCGTCGGTTCACCCCCATTTTGTGTCTAGAGTCTGATGAAAGTCCATTGCCTTTTGTAAAGTAACTAACATACAGAAGAACAGTTTTTATAGGGCTAACCTAGTCAATATACACTGGGAGAGTGTTTGAAAGTCGTGTTTACTAAGTCTCAGTTGCACGAATAAGGCTGGAAGATGTGATGTTTGCATGAAAAGCAAATGTTGTGATGGTTGTCCTAACACATTAGAATCCAATCAAAAGAAGACAAAGAAAACAGTAAAGCAAAAAGAATAGTGAGAATCAAATACTTTGTTCTTTTCATTGTAACCACTTTCATTGTCTTAGTTAATTCACTGATTGACAGACTGAAGTATGATTGATCTGATCTCAAGCAATGAAAGTCATAAGAAACAGCTGAATAACGTTTATTGAGTGGGCAGTATCCTAGATCTTATGAACATGTTGAAAACCTTTCTTACTCTACAGATCAAGGTGAGAATTGAATGGCTCTGAACAAAAGTAGCCCTGATTTTGGAAGACTTTTCATCAACACCAATACAACATTTTGGGAGTTTCTTTGCATTTTTTAAAGGAAGAAATCAAACCCTAAACTTATGCAGAGTCTTATATGAGAAACTGCTCTAACGGATTTTGTCTTATACAAAGTTACCACCGAAACATGGCAATTTCTATTTAAGTCGACTCACGATTTTAGTGTTAACATATCACTATAAATCACTCTTTAATAGTTTCAATTTCAATAACTGAGATTATTTTGACGGCAGCAACAACGAACATTTGACACGTTTGTTTTGTTTTCTTTTCATTCCTATTAACTAACTACTCAATCTACATTGAACTTATAATTTCCTTCTCTTCTAAATTATTTTATATTATAACCTTTCACTTGTCAAGTTTTCTCAGTGTTGTTTCCTTCAGATCCTGTGTAGTACATTTTTCTGTGTAGATCGTTCCTTTTTTAATCGTCTGTGGATATTTTCGTCATTCTCTCCAACTGTTTCTATTGTTTTATCTTATCTTTATTCAAACTCTTAATTATCATACATATTGTCCATTCACTCGTCAGTACTTTCTTGTCCCATACTCCGGTTTTCTGTTATTTACTCAGTTTCTTTCAACATGTGCTGATTTTATCGTTTTTCACACAGTCAGCTATCATTGTCAAGGAATGTTTTTACTGATGATTTCCCTTGGCACTGGTTTAAAACGATTTCATACGACCTTAAAATATGATCTAACAATAAGGTTCTGTATTACTAACTAATTACAACTAAACCAACAAGCTTGGCACTTGGAGAGCTACATCTTATATCGCTTCCTAGACTGCTCGTTACCGAGCACGTCCTTAAGAGAACTCAAGCTTCCTCAGGAAACAAACAAAACTGTGTGAGTCCTTTGATAAGCTCCCTGCTGTTCCGGTCTTCAGACAATTTGCACAGAGCGCCCTCTTTATCAAAGAAATTAGTATCACATCATCATCATGAGGCAAAAAACACTCTTTGTACAGACTAGATTATCCATATAGAAATATCCAGAAAATTCTAAAACTTTTAGTTTTCATTTACTGTTATCTTTTAAGAGCAAAACTGCACAGTAGCCTGTCTATGCTGTTCCAACTGCTGGGTTCGAACCCAAACTCTAGCGTCATAAGTCCTCAAGTTTACCACTGAACAACCGGAGACTTTTTCATTTACAAAAATACAAATTAATACACATGAATATATACATAAACATATTGAATTATTTCTCTACCAAAATTATAACTTTACTTTCGGACACCATTTGTATAACACATTTCATCACACGTTTTTTATATTGACAGTATTTATCTAAAGTTGGTTAGTTTGTGATGATCTTGATGTTTTGTTTTATTTAGGTACACCTTACTCCTTTAAGAACTTCAATTATGCCTTCAGATTTACAAAGTTCAAACTTCTTCTCTGAACCAAATAAAATACATAATAATGAAACAGATGACCACAGTTTTCTCTCAACAATATGCAAGATGGAAATTTGAGACACACCAAAAAAGAAGATTAACAAGAATATCTTGATTTTGAAACGTTTAGCTTCTATATTTCTCTATACTAAACTTTATTTATAGATAAATGAAAATTCGGTATGTTTTGTGTATAGAATTACTAAAGATTATGCCATTAGAACTGAAATTTCCAACTTGAACGACACAAATATGCACGTGGTCTTAATGGTCAAGCTAGAGACCTTTAACGTCAGAACTTTGAACTACTGACCAGAGGAAGGGCAGCCAACCGACAGCTCTTGCCACCACAAAGGCTTTATTCATTTATTTGAACTAAATAATGGCTGAAAGTACGGAAGGCGTTTAGCAACATCATGTCTCGAATCTTGGACCCTTTGATCCCCAGCTTAGCACACTAAACTATTTTGTCAATATTGGGAAATGAAGCGTTAAATATTAAATTATCAATATCTTTTTTTTTTTTACTTAAAAATCTATTTAGACGTTTTTTGCTTTAGAGACCGTATTAGTTTATTTTAGTTTAAAAATTGTTTGTTTTTATTCTTCCTGTTTTCAGAAAAATTAAAATAACTATATATTATATTAAAGCTGTCGATTTCGTAACCTGAACAACCCACATCGCAAACAAGGTGCAGTATACAAAATTCCTGCGTTATTTGAAGCGTGAAAAATTAATGATTCATCATAATATACACTGTTAGCAAATTTCAAAAAATTTTAAAACTTTCAACACACAAAATAATTAGAATGTCTGGTAATACATTTCTCCTAAAAATAAATTGTATCATAAAACTACACTAATCTTTCAAAGCGTGCCTAGCGCGGCCCAGTGATTAGCGTGCCGGATTGTAGAACTCGGATACCTTGGTTCGCGTCATGAGTGTGTTATAAGAATGGCAGTCAAATCCCACTATTCGGTCTGACAAGAGTAGCTCAACAGTTGGCGGAGAGTTGACTTGCTGCCCTCTATCTAGTGTATCGCTTAAAGATTAGGGATGACTACTGCAAACACAACAAATAAACTTTCAAATTATTTCATGAACTCCCAAATATAGTTTAAAGCAGGTTTAGTGGAGGCTGTTGATTATTTTTGTAATAAAATAAGTCTATACAGTGTATTTTACAAATTGGGTTGCTACACAAACGGGAAGAAATCGTTTTGACAAAAGAGAATATTAAAGTGAAAATAATTAAAAACGGCTTTTGCCACATTTATAGAGGTAAATGTATTATATTTTTTCATAGGAGCTAGCTTTTGACTAGCTTCAGGAGTCGCCATTAGGCTTAATAAACAACATGAGCGTATAAATGTAAAACTACTGTTTGGTGTGAACGCCTTTTCTAAGATGGCGAAGCATGATAATTAAATATGTTAGTCATAAGACCTTAATATTAGAATTCTTATTTCAATCCATTTGGAATTTTTTCAAGAAGAAGAAAAGTTTATAATAATAGTATTCCAATCATACTGTTACGTATCTGCTTGTTTGATAATTTCCGGTATAAATTCTTCCGGAGAAACTTCAGTGATACAAGTCCTTTCTGAAATAAAACTAGTTTATTCTTTCTCAATACAACTTTGCAATACACAGAATTTCCACAGTCACTTTAACTTAAACACACTTTACTTACGGTCACTACCACTCACTTGACTCAGTTATCTGTCTCTATATCTCCCTTCAGTCTGCTATGCTTCTCCGCTTTATTTGCCGGGCTTATATACTAAAATAGAGGGCGCCTGGAAAAGACTATAGTTGCCAGGAATAGTCATGATCCTTCTAGAAAATCCAGCGCGCATGCTACCAGCGTCGCGTGACTTCCGCTGTCGTAATAGTACTTTTTCCGCCATATCTATTACTGACGGTACCAAAAGGCCTGAAAAAGGAATGCAGAGTAAAAAATGTAATAGGCCTAATATTGTCTTATGACAAGTACAATTAATTGTAATTATAAAAGCTTGAAAGAATAAAAGTATTCCGAGACAAGTATTGATACCGTGTAAAAGACAATTATTATAAACGTATTAGCAATCTATTATACCCAGTTTTTGTCTGTCCTGAAAATGCGCGCGCACTTCATTTTAACGGATGTAAACAAAAGGCGGATGGAAATACTTTAGTAGACATTTTTGTACAACAACATATTAAAAGTTTATAAAAGTTTTAAAAATTTTAACGTTAGGGCGTAGAATAACACTATATGTTTATTTATTGATATTATTAAGTACCGTAAAGCTTACCTCTATCTAAACTCAAACAAAAAACTTACACAAGCTACAGTGTTAATTTCTCTTTCTTATGGAATAACGGCGGTAAAGACTTAACTAATGTTAGGCCTAAGACAAGTGGACTTACAGATTTTGGTGCCTGCAACTATTATTATTCTAGAAATCGTATGTTACAATAAATATACTAGTTTGACTACAAATGTTTTGCGGGTCTCTGCTAATTCTGTATAATAGACTGTGCATTGAGAGGGATGTGAGGACAAAATAAAATGAATATAGTGAATGAATACCAATTAGCTTTAATATAGCTTGTGTGTGTTTCTTATAATATATGTGAGGCAGGTTTCTATAGAAGATCGTCTTGTGTGTTCCATAATAATATATGTGTGGTGAGTATCTAAAGAAGGTGGTCTTGTGTGTTCCTTATAATATATGTGTGGTGGGTTTCTATAGAAGATGGTCTTGTGTGTTCCTTATATTTCAGTTGGTTTCTATAGAATATGGTATTGTGTTCCTTATAATATAAGTGTAATGGTTTCGTGTAGAAGATGGTCGTATGTGTTCCTTATAATATAAGTGTAATGGTTTCGTGTAGAAGATGGTCGTATTTGTTCCTTATAATATAAGTGTAATGGTTTCGTGTAGAAGATGGTCGTATTTGTTCCTTATAATATAAGTGTAATGGTTTCGTGTAGAAGATGGTTGTATGTGTTCCTTATAATATAAGTGTAATGGTTTCGTGTAGAAGATGGTTGTATGTGTTCCTTATAATATAAGTGTAATGGTTTCGTGTAGAAGATGGTCGACCATCTTCAACACGAAACCATTACACTTATATTATAAGAAACAAATAAAACCAGCTTCTACACGAAACCATTACACTTATAAGGAACAAATACGACCATCTTCTACACGAAACCATTACACTTGTATTATAAGGAACAAATATGTATTTGTTCCTTATAATATAAGTGTAATGGTTTCGTGTAGAAGATGGTCGTATTTGTTCCTTATAATATAAGTGTAATGGTTTCGTGTAGAAGCTGGTTTTACGTGTTCCTTATAATGTATATATAAACAGTGCTTTGTTTTACCAATGAAATTCTTCCTACATTCATAAATTACATTGTAAAATAAACGTTCTTATGGTGTGATAGAGGAAATTGTGCTTTTAACGATCGGAAGTAGAGAGTGTAATATTGTAGGTGAGCTTGTTTGTTTGTAATTAAACACAAAGCTACACAATAGGCTATCTGTGCTCTGCCCACCACGGGTATCGAAACACTGATTCTAGCGTTGTAAGTCCGCAGATATACCGCTGTGCCACTGGGGGCTGTAGGTGAGCTATGAGTGGTGAATATATTGTACTTTTTAATAAATGTTGAAGTCTGTCACCAAGCCTCTGTATATAAAGGGAATTGCACATTAAATGTGGGCCTTTATTCAAGCATTTGGGTTTTTTTCAAGAACAATTACAGAGTAAAATAGTATCAGTGGCGTAGCAAGGGTTCTTAGCACCGGGGCAAAGACAC
>NW_013666346.1:137255-138532 GCF_000517525.1 Limulus polyphemus | reverse complement strand
CATCCGTTTACGACGTATTTTTCTTCTTTCAATGGTCAATTCCCCATGTTTCACATTGAGTCTTGCCCACTTTTAGTTCTTCTTGACAGGACTTTTCACGTGATTCTATAAATTTCTCTTTCAAAGAATCAAGATCAGCAGCTGCTTCTCCAAAATTCATTTTGGGTCCTGAAGAAGTTTCTGCACTCGATTGGTAGATGATAAAATATTTCTCCAAAAATGCAAAATTACAAGAAAATCAAATGTAAGCATGTGTTGCAGAATATTATGAGCACCACATTTTGTTTCAGCCGTGTTGCCATTCGCACTTAATAGTTCTAACAGTCCTAGCAATTAATCCAGTTTTTCATGTACAACTTTTACTGCCTTTTCTCTTGCACTCCACCGTGTTTCTGATTCACACTTGACAGAGATCTTAAGCTCCTGCTGCAGTTCGTCCCATCGAGTTGTTGAATGAGCAAAGAAATTATAAATGGCTTCAATTATACCAAAAAAAAGGAAATAACTGACTTGCAGCATGAATACATGCTAAGTTCAAACTATGTTTGTCACAGTTTATAAACAATGCTTTTGGATTTTTGTTCAGAATTCTTTGTTGAACGCCTAACAAATGACCTGACATGACAGTAGCATTATTATAACATTGTGAACAACAATCACTCAATAAAATTCCACCCGCTTCTAATTTTGTGCTTATTGTTTTCTCAATATTGGCAGCGTCTTTTTTCCTTTATCTGTATAAAGTCAATAAATGACTCTTTGACTTCTACTTTTCTTGTCAACAAACCGAATCACTTGGGCCAATTGCTCACGATGGGCTAAATCAGGTGTGGAATCAAACAGAATACTATAGTATTTGTTTCTACGAATTGCTGACAAACAATAATTTCGCACATGTGAAACCATGAGATTTATAAACTCATTTTGGATTTCAAAAGAAAGATAAGATGTTGACGTTTGCTTTTTTTTAACACGTTCTAAATACTCTCTCATTACTGGATCATACTTTGCTAATAACTGGAAAAGTGACAGGAAATTTCGAGGGTTTTCGTTTGAGGTTCCTCAGTATGACCATGAAATGCAAGATTCTGAGAAGCTAAATATTGTGTACAATCCAGCAACCGTCGCAGTACATCTCTCCATTTATTTTTTATTGCTGAATTAGCCTTTGCAGTTCTCCATCAATGCCACTTTGAAGACGAATTCAGCGCTCAGTTTCTTTCCAAGCAGCAAATGACTCACAATGACTGTCACTGTTTTCATGGGCATTCAACTTT
>NW_013666346.1:134525-136313 GCF_000517525.1 Limulus polyphemus | reverse complement strand
GGCATTATAGGCCAGAGGAAATTTTGCGTCCCTTCACATCTGCGCCCGGGGGCTACTGCCCCCCTCTTGCTACG
This sequence comes from Limulus polyphemus, assembly GCF_000517525.1. Classification (NCBI taxonomy): domain Eukaryota; kingdom Metazoa; phylum Arthropoda; class Merostomata; order Xiphosura; family Limulidae; genus Limulus; species Limulus polyphemus. The sequence continues at coordinate 136,239 of NW_013666346.1, read as the reverse complement.
CCACTGAATAATATTGCAATCACACTATGTTCGCCATATCCATCACCGACAACGTGTTTTGTTCAGTACAGAGCTCAACCGACTGAGACACAACAGAGTAGTTTGCCGAACATTATTTAATCAGTGATCAAAATTTATAGGCCTAATTCTAAGGTTTTAATGATATGCATGTTTATGTTGTTCGCTAAGCCTGACGTCGGCTTCTGAAGTGGGTCGAAAGCTAGGTCGAATAAAAAAATGTTTTTAGATTAAACATGTGCATGTGGTGAAAGCTCATTTTAAAGAATTTTTTCTCTAATAATTTCTTTTCATATACCTGTTGTTTAGCACAATGATTTGTAAAATATACTGATTTATTACGAACAATTTTCTGCTAATACTTGATATTTTAAAGATATGTAATTGTTCCACTTCTTCAACTATTTATTTACCAAATTTCAGCTTAATATAGATAATTAATTGTATAATTGGACAATTGTTTTTACCAACATAAAAATACTATTATATATTCAGCCAAGATTTGACATTTTAATTGTATGGTTTTTCGCATATCTAATCTCGATCAAAATAACCTTAACTAAGTTTTGTTCTTTTTCCATAGCCTTGACTAAGTGACGTCAGTTATAGCGTAACAAAATGTTATGCTACGTCGTGCTCCTCTTACTGGGACCTCTCTTATGCTATGCCCAAAATGTAGAAGATTATGAAAGATCGTTGGACACTGTCTATGATTTAGATCATGAGAATAAAAAGAGCAAAATTCCTCCCAGTTTCCAGTTTTTGCCGCTAAATATTCGAACAGCTGAGGAACGACAAACAATAGATGATACAAACAAAAGTTTTAACTTAAAGTCACAAATTAGTAGCAGAACCTCAGCAACAGAAGAAACACAAAAATTTACACACGTCAACCAAACAGAAACTTCGACTTCTGAAATAAACTACAAAACAACAACAATCAAAGAAAATAGTCTAACCACTGTTAATTTACCAGTTTATATAACAGTCAGAAAAAATGACCCAGCCACTGTTAATTTACCAGTTTCTACAACAATGGAAGAAAATGATCCAGCCACTATTAATTTACCCGTTTCTACAACAATGGAAGAAAATGATCCAGCCACTATTAATTACCCGTTTCTACAACAACCGAAGAAAATGATCCAGCCACGATTAATTTATCAGTTTTTACAACAACCGAAGAAAATGATCCAGCCACTATTAATTTACCAGTTTCTACAACAACCGAGGTAAATGACTCAACCACTGTTAATTTACCAGTTTCTACAACAACCGAAGAAAATAATCCAACCGCTGTTAATTTGCCAGTTTCAACAACAACCACAGAAAATGATCCAGCCATCATTAATTCGCCAGTTTCAACAACAACCGAAGAAAATGATCCAGCCACTATTAATTTGCCAGTTTCTACAACAACCAGAGAAAATGACCCAACCACTGTTAATTTGCCAGGCTTTAAAACCACCAGAGAAAGTTATCTAACCACTGTTAATTTGCCAGAGTCTACAACAACCGAAGAAAATGATCCAACCGCTGTTCATTTGCCAGTTTCAACAACAACCAGAGAAAATGATCCAGCCATCGTTAATTCGACAGTTTCAACAACAACCGAAGAAAATGATCCAGCCACTATTAATTTGCCAGTTTCTACAACAACCAGAGAAAATGACCCAACCACTATTAATTTGCCAGT
>NW_013666346.1:123462-133587 GCF_000517525.1 Limulus polyphemus | reverse complement strand
CGGAAAAAATTATCCCAGCCACTATTAATTTGCCAGTTTCTACAACAACCAGAGAAAATGATCCAGCCACTATTAATTTGCCAGTTTCTACAACAACCAGAGAAAATGACCCAACCACTATTAATTTGCCAGGCTCTAAAACAACCAGAGAAAGTTATCTAACCACTGTTAATTTGCTAGAGTATACAACAACCGAAGAAAATGATCCAACCGCTGTTCATTTTCCAGTTTCAACAACAACCAGAGAAAATGATCCAGCCATTGTTAATTCGCCAGTTTCAACAACAACCGAAGAAAATGACCCAACCACTGTTAATTTGCTAGAGACTAAAACAACCAGGGAAAATTACTTAACTACTGTTAATTTGCCAGAGTCTATAACAACTAGAGAAACACCTAAAACCTCTGAAACATTTACAACTCCTAAAATAATAGATTCAAAAACAGCAATACCAGAAGAAACTACAACTATTGAACAGGAAGAAATGTCGTTAGTTCCTAGCACTGATCAGTTTTCTTTGAAAACTGAACACTTCACAGAATACACAATGACATCAGACAAGATCAACCTAAGTATATTAGAAAATCAAACAGTAACAGAATCTTCAGAAGATTTCACATTTTCATCCAGTTTTACAAGCGGTAAGTGTTTTATTCTTATATTATATGGTATTTTTATAAATTTTAATGATTAATATCAAATATATAAAAAGAGCCTACAACTAATATAGAAAAAGAGGAGGATCTCTTGACACTCAGGTTATTACTTGTTCTTCACGTCAGAGTACTTTCTACTTCTCCCTGTACTTGAAAAATAATATCTGTAGATAGCTTAAGCGTCCCCTTTACTCGCAAAATTATACGTAGATAGAACAGACGGTCTGTTTACTCGCAAAATTATACGAAGATAGAACAGACGGTCTGTTTACTCGCAAAATTATACGTAGATAGAACAGACGGTCTGTTTACTCACATAATAATATCCTTACATAGAACAGACGGCCTGTTTAATCGCATAATAATATCCTTACATAGAACAAACGGCCTGTTTAATCGCATAATAATATCCTTACATAGAACAGATGGCCTGTATACTCACATAATAATATTCTTACATAGAACAGACGATCTGTTTACTCACATAATAATATCCTTACATAGAACAGATGGCCTGTTTACTCACATAATAATATATTCACATAGAACAGACGGCCTGTTTACTCACATAATAATATTCTTACATAGAACAGGCGATCTGTTTAATCGCATAATAATATCCTTACATAGAACAGACGGCCTGTATACTCACATACTAATATCCTTACATAGAACAGACGATCTGTTTACTCAAATAATAATATCCTTATATAGTACAGACGGCCTGTTTACTCACATAATAATATATTCACATAGAACAGACGGCCTGTTTACTCACATAATAATATTCTTACATAGAACACACGATCTGTTTACTTACATAATATCCTTACATAGAACAGACGGCCTATTTACTCAAATAATAATATCCTTATATAGAACGGACGGCCTGTTTACTCACATAATAATATCTTACATAGAACAGACGGCCTGTTTACTCACATAATAATATCCTTATATAGAACAGACGGCCTGTATACTCACGTAATAATATCCTTACATAGAACAGACGGTCTGTTTACTCACATAATAATATCCTTACATAGAACAGACGGCTGGCCTGTTTATTCACATAATAATATCCTTACATAGAACAGACGGTCTGTTTACTCACATAATAATATCCTTACATAGAACAGACGGCTGGCCTGTTTACTCACATAATAATATCCTTACATAGAACAGACGGCTGGCCTGTTTATTCACATAATAATATCCTTACATAGAACAGACGGTCTGTTTACTCGCATAATAATATTGTTAACTGGAATATATAATATTCTCTTGATCCATCAAGAGAAAAAGTTTCGAAGCAGATTATCTCGTTTGAAAACAGTGATAGATCTAACTTACAGGCCTAATAATATTTACATAAAACCGTCTTATGTAAGAATACTGCATTCAAAGCTTTGTGTGTTAGTTTAACTGCTTAATTCTGAAACTATAAGATAAATTAGAAATCATATTTTTTTTTTACATTGCTGATCCATAAACGCAAACGGTGGACTGAAGCCAATCTCTTATACCACTTCAGTAATTAACTGAAATTATTGAATACTAAATATTACAAAAGAAAATATAATATTAGGATAACGCAAAGGTACATTAGATACCCCCCCCCGTGACTCAGTAATCTGAGGGCTTATAATGCTAAGAGTCAAGTTTTGGTACCTGTGGTTTACATAGCATAGATAACCTCATTGTATAGCTTTGTGCTTAACAACAAATAAAAAAAAAATCACTAGTTAATATATATACATATATACACAAACATGATAAAACAGTTGCAGGTCTGAAAGTAATTTAAAGTACTATGTTTCAGATCAGTTGCCTATAACGTTTTATTATAACGTAACAAAAATGTTTGTTTTAGATTGGAATTATTCTGCACTTTCAACTGAGAAAGCAGTGTATTATTATTTCCGAGAAACTATAGAGCCGAAGCGTGGTATTATTGGACAGAAAGTCCAAGTTAAAAATACAAAGACGAGTTTTGTGACATTGTTTGTCTTAACTAAGAAAGTTTTAACCTTATCCATACATGAGTAAACGGCAAGGTCAGGGACCCCTAGGATTCAATTATAGCTCTACTTTAGTTTGAACTACTGACCAGAGGGAGGACACCCAGCTAGCAGCACCCACCTTCGCAGAGGCTTTGTCCTGGTTCTGGAAATTATTATATAAATTGTCAGTCGCTTTTATAACGAACCCTAGGCTGAAAGTGCAATTAATTATGCTTAGTGTTCAGTAGCATTACGGCTTGAGCCTTGGATCTTTCGACCAGTAGAACAGAACGCTAACCACTAGGTCATGACTGCCCTATAATTAAATTAACAATAAATCACTTTTCTTTTCCTATTATGTGTGAGTTCTTGCCATTTTGAACTACACTGCGTTACCAAAGGACAATACAGAGGAGGTGTAGTGTCTCATTGTTAGGGGTTCTTATCGTAATCTGTGAACCTAATCTTTTTTTTGAGAGCGACTGATTTTTTTCTTACCCTTGACATTTTTATTAGAAAAATAACTTTTGTTTTTTGTTTGTTTTGTCGCAAAGCTACACAATAGGCTATCTGCACTCTGTCCACCACGAGAATCAAACCCCGGATTTTAGTGTCGTAAGTCCGGAAACTTTCCACTCACCCACTGTTGGAGGCTCGTAACTTTTGGTAACGCTTACTTCTGTTCTTGCCCCTTACATTATATATATATATGCACTCTTTATAAGGATTTCTTCTGTTCTTGTTACTTTAGGACCTTCTGAGGAGGGAAAAGAGTCACTTTGATCTGGACACCAAAGAACACGACCGTGATAAGAAGTGACCCGGCAACGTTTTTTTGTAAACTTAACACAACTGAGATTACTGATGTAACTTGGGCAAGAAACGGCGTGGAACTGATACCAACTCAAGGTACTAAAGACAACGATACTTTTCGGATCGTAAAAGTGAAAAACGGCTGCGTTTTGCGTATTTTACGAGTGCTGTACGACTGGGATGAAGACAGGATATCGTGCGTGATTAGAAAAAAGGGCCAGAACAAAACTATTAACGTTGACTCCTGGATTAAAATGGGTATGTAAATACTACAACAATTGTTTCTAAATTTTATATATTATGAAGTAAACGTAAAATTCTACACAATGTTTCCCACGTCAGTAATATAGAAGTGCATATTTTATACGAAGTGCAGAAGAAACTATATATATATAGATATATAAATGACAGCAAAATAAAAAAAAACAATAAATTATTTCTTAAGTATTCGAGAACTATATATAAAAAAGATTCAAAATCATATTGATCCACAAATATATATTAGTAATCATTAGTAGGGAAAGATTAAAAAATATTAAGCAAAACAGAAATCTGTTATTTTTTTTTAACTTTTGCTCAAAACTACAAAATAGCTAGCCGCGCATAGTCGTCCCTAATTTTGAGCTGATAAAGTAGAAAGAAGTCAGCTGGTCAACAGCACCCGCCGTCAACTCTTAGGTACTGTTCTCTGACCGAAAAGTGGGATTGGATGGTCACTCTTATAACGCACCTATGACCCTACTAGACCATGAGTAGTTAGGGAGGCACTTCACAGGCGGAAGTTGACATGTCGCCATGACACATGAAGATGGAAGTAGACCCAGCCTACTATATCCTTGAAATAAAAAAATGCCGATATGGATATAGATATCTACGTACACTCAAATCACCAAAATATCTATTTGCGTCGAGTACTGGGTGACATTCCCAGGGGTTGCGCTGCCAGGCACTGCCCCCTCGTGTTAAGACTGGCTGCCTCACAGGAAGTAGAAGAGTTCCTTTATTGTTGTTACCAAAGGTCTTCTGACTGTATGCTGCCCTACTGATTCCCAATATTTTGTTTTCCTAGCTACACCATATGGTATTATGTTTTCCAGCAGTCTCATTCCCTTTGAATATTAATGAACACCTTCTATGGTTGGCAGTTTTACGTTACTAGTGTAGAGAAGGTGAACATCCTACCAGTAGATTTCTGCTGGACTTGGTAAAGGAAGCTTCTCGTGAGAGCTTGTCAGTTTTCTTGTTTAGTTTTACCCATACATGGCCTGGTACTTACATCCAATTGATGATATTACCATGTGGTTACTTCTTTGCTTCCAATCATTTATCAGAGAACCAATCACTCTTGATTTTATGAAGTACTATTCAGAGGCTAATACTATGGTTTCCAGCTCAGTCTTTAGGCAAAGCTTGAATGTTCCATCAGCCTTTATGTAAAATGTTGTTGCCCGCGAAAATGATCAACCAGCTCTTTCACTGTCTTTGCATAAGAACTATCTATGACTATGTTGACAAGGGATTAGTCTCCATGATTTTTACATAGGTACTGGAAAGCATTTTCTACTTTATCATCAGTCCCATCTCTACATTTTATATTTTAGCTGATATCCACAGATTCCAGTGGCATCAGATATTTATTCCACAGGGGGAAATCTAAGGCCTAGTGGTGAAGAATTATCTCTGTAGTGGTTGTATGCCTGTCCACCCGTATCTGTCTCCAGAAGTGTCTTTTAGCCAATACTTTGCTTGGCTGGTGTCTGCAAAATCATTGTAGAATTATTATATTTTAACTTAAAAGGGCAGTGACTAGTTTTGCTTATAAGTGCTGTTTGTGTTCTGCTATGTAGCTGAGGCTTATGAGGTACAATAAGGTTTTGATATGGATAGCTGAAGTACATTCTGTGACTACTCTGAAACAAGTATTTTGCATCTTTTCAACCTTATCTAGCTGCATAGCACTCATACTGATCAATAGACAAGATTTGATACTTCATAAGCAGGTGGCGTTCTTCAGCTCTATTTCCTGCAGCAATTTTTATTACATAGATGCCTTTGGCAGTTCTGGATAATATGGTGTTATTTTTGATTGGTGAAGTTAAGTTGTCGCTCAAAAGCTACCTTCAGGTACTTAATTGTTTCTTCCAGAGGAATAGTAGTGCCCTAAAAGAATGATGACGGCTTGCCCTCATCAACATGCCTCTTGTTGAGTGTGCAGAACATGGCTGTGTCTTTGGCAGGACTGATAACTATTCCTGTACCACTGCACCATTCGCTTACCTTGCTAAGGGATAGTTGCATCTTTCTTTCGATTCCAGCTTTGCTAAAGCCTCTTTTTTTACTCCAAAATGTCACCAGCAAAGGTTAGCACACGGCATAAGTTTGGATTATCAAGACGGACTATATCCATGGTGTAGACGTTGAAGAAGACTGGTGAGAGTGGTGATCCTTCAGGCAGACCAGTGTTGATGTTAATTAAATCTCACCGCTAGTTTCCGTGCTCCACGATGCATTTTATGATAGTTAGTGCAGCTACAATCCATCTTACGCATGTTACAGTGATGTCTGTCTATTGTGAGCATTTTGTCAGTAACAATTGTCAGTCGAGTTCTATTTTAGGCATCTTCCAGATATAAATCTACTGCCAAGGTGTTCTGGCAAGCATCAAAACCTTCCCATATATCAGATGCAAATTCAGCAACATTCATCGGGTTTCTCTTCCACTGCGATATCCACCTAATGATGATGGTAGCATTGACTCAATCTGGTAAACAAGATTCGTAGCTATAGCCCTTTCTGTGATCTTGCTAATGATATTTTGTACGGCCTGCAAAAGGATTGTGATCCTTATACAGTTTGGGTAAGGATTTTATAAAGGCATCAGTAAAAATTTTGGGGATATTACCTGTTGCTCAGTTACACTGATTGTCTAACACTAATTTTAACATGTTGACTTCTGTGAGGTTCCTAATGGCGGAGATTATTACAGCATCTAAGCCTGAAGCTCCTTCCACCTTTAGATGTACTTATGCTTCTGTATATTTCATCCAAGCTAAAGATGACATTCATATCTACATGTAGTTGTAGCTCAGGTAAGGATTGCTATAGCTTGATTTCCTCCTGCATGCCACCATCATAATATTGATTAATATATCTGATCATGACTTGATCTTCATCTTTATGGAGGGTACTGACATAGCTATGTTTTTGTCCATATGCCAGCCAAAAGCTTGTGTAAGCACCAACATGATTGTGAGATTGACCTTGCTCCATTGTTCATTCCATTTGATGTCACGTGCTTTGGACTGGTCCCATGTGGAAAGCACGGGCTTTATTATGTACAAGTCTCGCCTCCTCTGCCTGGGCTAGGTCATACCTTACCCAATCTAGTACACTCAAGGGACCTGTATCTAATATAGTCAAGGCCAAGCCTTTCAAGCCAAGAGTTTTCATTTAAGACAGGTCATCTTTGAAGCCATGTGACTATAAAATTCAGTAATTAAGTACAGTACTACAGAAATTAAATTTAGTATAACCACACCTTGCTAATTATTGTAATTATCATTGTCGAATCGTGCAACAACACTGAGGCTTAACTCCAGTATAAATAGGCTTACGTATCAAAATAGATTCTTCGTTTTTAATCATAATGTTTTCTAGTTTTACTATACAGGTACTGATATTTATGATAATTTCGGAATTTAATTAGCTGATCATTACTGAAGGAGAGTAATCAATATTACATTCAAATTACCACATGGTCTGGTGGTTATGGCATATCGGGTTCAAGTCTCGTCGCCGAACATGCTGGCCTTTTCAGCCGTGGTTGCTTCATAATGTGATGATCAATTCCACTATTCCTTGGTGAAATAGTACTCCAAGAGTTGGCGGTGAATGATGTTGACTAGCTGCCTTACTTCTAGTCTATCACTTCAAAGAATGGTCAGGTAGTTAGGGCGCTCAACTCGCAATCTGCGAGTCGTGGGTTCGATACTCTGTCCCAACAAACATGTTCGCCCTTTCAGCCGTGGGGGCGTTATGATGTGACAGTCAATTTCACTGTTCGTTGGTAAAAGACTAGCCCAAGAGTTGGCGGTGGGTCATGATGACCTTCCTCTAGTCTTACACTGCTAAATTATGGACGGCTAACGCAGATAGTCCTCGTGTAACTTTACGTGAAATTCAAATAAACCAACCTAGTAAAAAAAAAAACACTGAAAAAATTAGAGACAGCTAGAGTAGATGACACTCAAGTATCTTTGCTCGAAGTTCAACAAACAAACCATACATCTGTCACATAAAAAACATTCAAGAAATAAAAAAATGCTTACCAAACAAGAAAGAGAGGGACCTCGGGTCAAAACAGTTTCATCAAATATTAATATGATAAATAGTTTGAATACAAGTGGATTAAAATAGGTGCACCTCTACATGATTGTATTTTAAAACTCATCTACATGTGCAGATCCCAATCCAACCTGTGATTTCCCAAGAATAACCTTCCATCCTCAGCCAACCAAAGTGGTCAAAGCTGGAGGGAACGTGACTTACAGCTGTAATGCAAATGGATATCCGCCACCGAATTTCTTCTGGTTGAAAGATATGGTTCCTATTCCAACAGAAGAGCGATTCAATGTTGATATTCATGGTATTTTCTATTTTCGTTGTAACTTGAGATTTTTATCTATGATTAAAGATATCAAGGTCAAGGAATAACTTTTTAAAACCTTAAGGCAAGAGTTATGAAGTTCAAGAAATAACCTTTTATGAAATTTATGGTTAAAGATATCAAGGTCAAGAAATTATATTTTATCAAATTTATGATTAAAGATATCAAGGTCAAGAACTAACATTTTATGAAATCTATGGTTAAAGGTATCAAGGTCAAGACATAATATTTTTCAAATCGTAAAGTAAGAGTTATGAAGGTCGGGAAATAACTTTTTTAATACCTTAAGGTAAGAGTTATATAGGTCAAGAAATAACCTTTTATAAAACTTAAGGTAAGAGTTATATAGGTCAAGAAATAACCTTTTATAAAACTTAAGGTAAGAGTTATATAAGTCAAGAAATAACCTTTTATAAAACTTAAGGTAAGAGTTATATAGGTCAAGAAATAACCTTTTATAAAACTTAACGTAACAGTTATATAGGTCAAGAAATAACCTTTTATAAAACTTAAGGTAAGAATTATCAACATCAAAAAATAACGTTTTAAAAGCAAGATTGTATAGATGACATGAACTTGGATACTTTGGTTCAGTTATTGGATCAGTTCAAACCTGCTTATAAAAAAGCATTATGAAGCGTTTTGAATCTTATATGTTTTTTAAGTTTTTAATAAAAAAACGCATTTTCAAAGTCTGTGAATAAAACTACTGGCCTTATAGGTTTTATATACTATGCATATCAATATTTTTCTAGCGTAATTAATAATTTTATCACAAATGGTTGGTATTTCAAGCAGCTATTACTCTTTATAATCGTTTTGTTCTTATAACGTTTTCTGATTCTAACAAACACCAGCATTTCAGTACATTTGTATACATCAGGGATATAAACTTTTGTGGAATTTCATACCAAACCAAAAGTTTTGGGGATAACAAGTTTCATGCAAACAAATCCCATCTCAATTTCTGCCTATATAACACTAATAACTATATCTAAAGGTCTGGAGTTATTTAAATTTTAAATAGTGGCTAGAACAGAGACAAGTGTTCTAGTTAGCTCTTCAAAAGGTACGTGTTAAATTTGGACGCATTTTTGTATTGTAGAATGTTATCAGTTTCTGAACTTTGACCATAGGTATTCTGTACTGAAATGTTAATTTAATTCAATTCATACTTACAAAGTGAGAACTGAAATAAGATGTCAGTTATCGTTTAGTCCTGAATTTGTGTGTTTAAAATACTATTTTTTTAAAAGGAAACCTGACTATTAAAGACATTGTAGAGAAAGACGGAGGGAAGTATGAGTGTATAGCCGAAAACGAAAAAGGATCAATTATGTCACGTGGTTCACATCTTTACGTTGGAGGTGAGGGGCCATTTTTTAAATATTCGACAATTCTAACAGCTAGTTATTAAAATTATCTATTTTGTTCAGAACTTATTTTTAAAAAAAAAGTGTTATCTTTTTTGAAATATGACAGACATCAAAGTAAAATAGGAAGTAAGCAGAAGACGCCAAGAACTATGATTAAAAAATATGGCATGTATGCAACGTCCATACTCAAGGTTTACCAATTGAAAAATTATCTCTAATCGACTGTATCTCGTAATTTTTGGGGATATTTTATAGGGTATTTTTACAGTTTCTTTGGTCTAGGGACATGACTACTGTAGTTAGTGAAAACTGTCTATTGAGACATCATGAGCCCAAAAGACATTCGAGTTTAATCCCTTTTACATTAAACTATTTAAGTCATGTTTTAAAGTCATTCTTTGATAGATAATTTAAGACTAAATATTTTGAGTTGACTGTGAAATGGGCGGCAACTGCCTATTAGAGAAACACTTGTAAAAATATATTGGTGATTATAGAGTCTATTTGTGCAGTTCAAGCATAGAGGACGACGTTTTGAAAGTCTTCCTCCTTTTGTTTTCTTTTCTTTTGCTTTTTTTGTGAACTAGAATATCTCAAAATATACAACGCC
>NW_013666346.1:119543-122557 GCF_000517525.1 Limulus polyphemus | reverse complement strand
CGAATATCGAAACCCAGTTTATAGCGTTCTAAACCTACAGACTTACCGCTGAGCCACTGGTGAGCTATAAATAAAACCTACACAGTGGACTATCAGTGCTGTGCCCACCACGAATATCGAAACCCAGTTTGTAGCGTTCTAAACCTACAGACTTACCGCTGAGCCACTGGTGAGCTATAAATAAAACCTACACAGTTGAACTATTTGTGCTGTGCCCACCACGAATATCGAAACTCAGTTTGTACCGTTCTAAACCTACAGACTTACCGCTGAGCCACTGGTGAGCTATAAATAAAACAGATCCGAAATTATGAAAAGAAAGGTTTTAAATTTTATATTAGTAAACGTTGTCGCTAGTAATTGCATCAGACCTTATATTCCAATGAGGTACTGTATCACTTCAGTCCATATAGTCCATCAATATTTCTACTTTTAAGATTTTTCCTCTCTCGTTGCAATTAACATTGTCAAGACTTTTACAAAAATCGTTATTATTTGTGTGGTTATTAGTTTACATTCATGTCCACGTTTTGAAATGTTTGCAGCGGTACAAGTTCCTCCATACTTCGTGGAGCGTCCACCTTCAAGGGTCAATATTATCTATAGCGACAACCTAACATTGGAGTGTGTTGCCGGCGGTGAACCCGCGCCCACTGTACAATGGAGAAACGGCTCCAAAGTTCTGGTTGAAGGGGAGTATGAGGCTGTATTAAACGTCAAGGGGATTTGGACAGAGCATACGTTGACCTGTTTTGTCTCGTCTCCGCTTGGAACTCTCACTGCTGACACCAAAGTGATATTATCACGTAAGTCAACATGTTTCAGTTTACCTTCTGTTCTCATAGCGCCCAGCAATTTCTGTTGTCTTCTAACTTGCAGAATGCTCGTCAAATGTAGTATTTCATATCAACATTAAAATTTAAGGGCTAAAGAAGTATATGTTAAAGATAATTTATCAATAACATCAAGTGACAAAGTGACATTAAAACGCTGGAAGGGTTAAAAAAAGTGTAAGCCAACAATGCACTATTAAATGGTAGTTAGTAATAGAGGAATTAAAAGATTAAAATGTCATTATTACACAATTATATGGTAGTTGGGAAGAGAGGAATTATAAGAATAAAATGCCATAGTAGATGAAAGAAGATGGAGTCCATAAAACCTTCAAATCCAGTCCAATCTGCCCATCTTAAAACCCCTCTAAAATAAGAAAAATATGTGATTTTTTGCAACATATTTATACACTGTAGAGTTGGTTAAAAGACCGCTCTTTAGCTGTTTCGATGAAAATGTGTTATGTTTTATATTTGTTGTAGGTTTTCACGAGACACCAACACACCTGGAAGCTGTTCACGTCAATCAGACATCTGTGACAATTTCGTGGCGATTCAACAAAGAAAGAGAAACGTTCCCTCCAACACACTATATCATCCAGTACAAAGATTCTTATTCTACCCGGTATTTAGAAGCTACATCGACAAACTTAACTGCTACGATATCGAATCTCACTCCGTTTAATGAATATGTTTTCTACGTCCTAGCTGTGAACAAACTTGGTTTTAGTGAACCTAGCGCCCCGTTGACGGTGAAAACTAAAACAGGAGGTAAGAAAAAACTATCCATTCTCTCCTTTCTATATATAGATATATATATAGGTGATAGTTTATTTCACTGTAGAATTTAATACTCAGAGTTTGGATTGTTGTTGTTTTTTACCTGCTTTTTGTTTTAATATCGCTTACTCTTGTATTTTAAGTCCCTGCCACTGCCCCGCAAGATGTCCAGGTACGGGTGGACAGTGAAACAACAGTAGAATTGTCATGGAAACCACCCAGGGAAGCGAACGGGATAATCCAGGTAAGAGCCACATATTTGATGTGGTTAGTTAGAGCAGTAGTGATTAGTTAGAGTAGTTTCGTGTTAAAGTTTGCTGCGTAATGAAGACTTATGCTGATTTTATATTTTATTTTTTGAGAAGATACAAAAATATTTTTGGGATAACATTTTTTTTAATCTCAAGTACTCTTTATATCTCTAAACGTGTTTTATCATTGCTTTGTTTTTTTTTATGTTTCTCAAAAGTTTGATGCAAATAGATGACCAAAATTACTGAATAAATAATAAAGGGACTGTAGAAATTCTAAGGGAACTTTGCTTTTCACCTCAATTGAAAAAACAAAACAAAAATACATGTTATAATGGTTCATAATGAATTATTCTTATACATTACAATGTTGTTGTTTTTTCGTTCCAATGACTGTTACTTAAAAAATAAACTTTTATCTATATGGTTGTAATTTAAGATTATTTACGTACTTGATATCCAAGAAAATAAAAACAGTTTTAAGGCATGGCTTTTCTAATTAACGTAAATTTTAAAAAGGAATCTTATCGTCATTCCTACAAGTTCATTTAATCACTTCTACGGCATTTTCATGAATGCATAATGTTTGCACTTTCATGTTCTTTTGAAGTACATATTAAGTTCATTAAAAAATGCAAAAGTAAAGAACTGTAGAGATCGCTTAAAATCCACATAACAATCAATTTGACCGAATGCATCCATAAGACAACTCAATATTAATTGTTTCATTTGAAGTCGAGAATAATGTAGAAATATGTATTACACTTATAAGTAATTCCAAGCCAGTTGCAACAAGAATTGTACACGAACTTTATGTGTTGTTTTTCTGATTTAGGTATTTCTGTGTGTTTGTGGACAAATATAATACCTCTCACGCTACAAACAAAGTTTAGATCTAAGAAGTGATTGTCAAAACGGGGGGATATGGCTCTAGTCCAAACTGTTTGTCCGTGTTGGAGAATCAAAATATTTTTATAGACATAAAAAGTGATTGTCAAAACTGGGGGGTATGGTTCTAGACCAATCTATTAGTCCGTGTTGGAGAATCAAAATATTTTTATAGACATAAAAAGTGATTGTCAAAACTGGGGGGTATGGTTCTAGACCAATCTATTAGTCCGTGTTGGAGAATCAAAATATTTTTATAGAC
>NW_013666346.1:118641-119531 GCF_000517525.1 Limulus polyphemus | reverse complement strand
GCTACTAGTCAATGCTGGAGAATCAATAAACATGTCTATCCTCAATATAAACATGTGGAATAAACCAATTTAAACATGTATATCCTCAATATAAGCATGCGGAATAAACCAGTTTAAACATGTCTATCCTCAATATAAACATGTGGAATAAAAAAATTTAAGAAATGTAATTTTTATGGGTTATGATGACTGAACCGCAAAGAAGAAAAAAAATGACCGAGATATAAAATCTTTCTCCAAGATAACAAAACTTTTTTCGTCCCTGATTTTAATGCATAAAGCTTAGTATACGTTGACGTTAAACATTCATAATTTATTTGTCTCGGATTTTAACGTATAAAACTTAGAATACAAAATATTTATATATATTTTTTTTTCCGTCCCGAACTTTAACGCATAAAGCTTAGTATATGTTGATGTTAAACACTCACAATCTATTCAATTTTGGGTACGTTGAGGCTTCTTGTAAGTGAATAAAAAAAGTAAATATTAATCATTTTCTGTTGTTTTACGCAGGGTTACGAAGTGTTCTATACAGACAACAGCTATTTACCACTTGACAATTGGAAAAAGATGACAGTCCGTGGAGCTACAGTTTTCCTCGCCAACCTTAAACCACGAACCAAATACTTCGTAGTTGTTGCAGCCTTTACTTTGGCTGGTCGCGGTCCCCTGTCGTCTACCAAGCACTTTGTTACTCAGCTGGACGGTGAATACAATCTCTTGTTTTATGAGTGAAATTATCATTATTAATAATTAAAGGAAACAAAAGTAATGAATGTTTGTTTTTGTTTTTGAATTTCGCGCAAAGCTACACGATAGCTATCTGCGCTAGCCGTCCCTAAATTAGCAGTGTAAGAGGGAAGGCAACTAGTCATCACCACCCACCG
>NW_013666346.1:113319-117655 GCF_000517525.1 Limulus polyphemus | reverse complement strand
CCATTACAGTTTTTAAGGCTAAAGTCATCTGAAAGAAATTTACAGAACCAATTACACATTATATAGGCTACACTAACGTGACGTTTAGGCCGTTCGTTTAATTGTTATACGTGATGTACGTTTCTTAATATATTTAAAAAAACTGTTTGTTTGTTTTTAAGTATAGACCTGCACAATGTGATGTGCTTACTTGGAGTATTGAAACCCGGATTTTAATATTAATAATAAAGTAATAATCTGAAAAGTTCGAGGTCATAATATTTCAAAACCTCCAATAGAGGGAACAATGGAAAAGAAAGTACAATTATGGCGTGGACTTTTATATTTTAAAACTGTTTGATCCACTCTCGTAATACTTAAAACCGTAGAAAATTAGAAAAAAAGAAAGAAAAGTTCCTTGTGAGGTCATATATCGTGAAATATATAGAACGTGTATTGGTTTTTCAAACTATAAATACTTAGCGTGTATATAGTGAATATATATATGTGTGTATATTTGCATGTGTTGTCAGAGTAACTTAATGAGACACATCCATATAACAAGTTCATTTCAGGGTATGAAACACTCACATTTACATGCGTGGCTAATTTTTACTTCACTATTATAATCTGGCAAATAACAGAGCACAATAAAGACAGTAAATGTATCATTTGTTGATACTGAGGAGTCAGTGTTATCGTATTTATTTTAGCTAAATATAATTATGAAGGGTGGGTGATAATGTCATTGACATTTTGGATGTTAATTAGCAATTAAACTTTTACAGCTATTCTATTCAAATCCGATTTTGAGTCTGAATACCATGGCTGGACATTTGGAATCAAAAGCAAGGTCAACTGGACACGACAGTATCTAGGTCGAGATGAAAATCAGCGAGCTGGACCTGTAGGGGATCATACAAGCGGAAGTAAGTTTGTTTGTTTTAAGTGCAAGGCTTCACAAGTTTTAGAGTCACAAACTCTCATGCTTACCGCTGAGTCGTTGGTGGATCATGGGGAGCAAATGAACAATTGATATTAATGTCGATATTAGGAAATTTCTTTATAAACAAGAAACGGAAATTAAAAATATGTAGAAGTTGTACAGATTTTACTGTGACCAATTAAAAAATAAAAATATAATATAATTCACTGGTAATAGACATATTTGTGGTGTGTTCTTCCTTGATAGACATATTTGTGGTGCATTCTTCCTTTATAGATATAATTGTGATGTATTCTTCCTTGATAGAAATATGTGTGATGTATTCTTCCTTGATAGATATATTTGTGATGTATTCTTCCTTGGTAGATATATTTGTCGTGTATTCTTCCTTGGTAGACATATTTGTGGTGTATTATTCCTTGATAGATATATTTCTGATGTATTCTTCCTTGATAAACATATTTGTGGTGTATTCTTTCTTGGTAGATATATTTGTGATGTATTCTTCCTTGTTAGATATATTTGTGATGTATTCTTCCTTGATAGAATTATTTGTGGTGTATTCTTCCTTGGTAGATATATATTTGTCGTGTATTCTTCCTTGGTAGACATATTTGTGATGTATTCTTCCTTGATAGACATATTTCTGGTGTATTCTTCCTTGATAGACATATTTCTGGTGTATTCTTCCTTGATAGATATATTTCTGGTGTATTCTTCCTTGATAGACATATTTCTGGTGTATTCTTCCTTGATAGATATATTTCTGGTGTATTCTTCCTTGATAGATATATGTGTGGTGTATTCTTCCTTGATAGATATATTTGTGATGTATTCTTCCTTGATAGATATATGTGTGTGATGTATTCTTCCTTGATAGATATATGTGTGTGGTGTATTCTTCCTTGATAGATATATTTGTGATGTATTCTTCCTTGATAGATTTATTTGTGGTGTATTCTTCCTTTATAGATATATTTGTGATGTATTCTTCCTTGATAGATATATTTGTGATGTATTCTTCCTTTATAGATATATTTGTGGTGTATTCTTCCTTGATAGATATATTTGTGATGTATTATTCTTCGACTTTATTGTAGCATTTTTAACAACTTGGCTCCAATAGCAGTTATATTCATTTTTTCAGTTCAGTCTATAATCACGGAATGTTAAATTTAAATACTTACACATTAATAATCTTTCTCTGCGTATATAACTTTCCGTAAAAAAGACAAACAACACTTTTAATCGTCTTTCTAGATCCTGAAAAGGAACATTGAATTAAATGAAGGAAGCAATCTATGGTTCAATCATCTGATATAAAACCAACGTCTTTTATTTGGCAGGTGGTTTCTACTTCGCTGTCAACACACTAGGTCAAACCAGGGGCGATTTGTCTTATTTAATAAGTCCATTGATTGAGACCACTAAATACCCTTTTGTTTCCATCTCATTCTGGTTCCACATGTTTGGTCATCACACAGGATACTTGCGCTTGCGCTTACTGAAGAATATGACAGAAGGAGAAATTTTGTGGAGTGCAGTGGGAAATCACGGTGATAGGTGGTTAGAAGCAAGAGTTGCCATTGGTGGAAATTTTCCAGTTCAAGTAAGCGAGTTAATTTAACTGGAATATGTTTTAGGAAATAAATCGTTGCACTTCATCAGATCAATTATTAAAAGATTTACCTCTCACTTAGAATAACTTCTCCAACAGAGGGCGCTATTGAAAACAGCAGTGAATTATAACTATCGTTCTCAGCTCTCCATTACCATTATATACATTATCAAAAACTGAATTTTGTAGTTCAAAATGGAATTAATGCTTCACAGTAAACCGGCTAGTATTATGAATATATAGGTCACTAAGTATGTTTAACCGGAAATTTGTCATCAGTCAGAATGTCATCAATTTTTATAGATCCCAAACACCATTGGCTGTGATGTCGTTATTATTTCTGCCATTGAAAAAATATTGTTGCCAAACAATATGAATTCTGATTGATTTATAAAGAGCGCTGTTTTTCGTATTTCTTTAGTTTGTTTATCTTTTCTGAAAATGGTTTTTAGCAATTAGATATCCAGTAAGGCCACTTCATGTTAATGTGTATCTTACTGTTATCGAGATGGCATTCACATCTAGATCATTGGCAAGATCTCTACCTTATTGTAATATATTTTGTAAAATGTATACCCTGAATTACACAACATTATTTCTGAAGAGCTTGTGTTTTTTTACCTCGCCTTTTTCTAATATTTACAGTACTGGTTTCACGTACCCTCCTCGGAGCTTTGGTTTACATTTTGTGTTAATTACATGGAGTCATGAGCGTTTTTCTCCTGTTTACTTATAAGACTGAAAAGAATCGTCGACAATCTATTCATAGTAAATAATAACCTTTTACATCGACAGCTTGCGTTGTGTATGCCATCAGATTTCCTTGTGTTTACACGATCGCGTGGGTAACAGTTATATCAATTTTAACTAATTATATCTTTAATTGAGGTAGTATTTGTCGATCTGTTTGTGATCCTTCTAATAACGACAATTAGTAACAAGTTAACAATTCCTAATAATAACAATTAGTAACATATTAACAACTCCTAATAACGACAATTAGTAACGTGTTATCAACTCCTAATAACAATTAGTAACATATTAACAACTCCTAATAACGACAATTAGTAACGTGTTATCAACTCCTAATAATAACAATTAGTAACATATTAACAACTTCTAATAACGACAATTAGTAACGTGTTCAACAACGCCTAATAATAACAATTAGTAACATATTAACAACTTCTAGTAACGACAATTAGTAACGAGTTAACAACTCCTAATAATAATAACAGTTAGTAACATATTAACAACTCATAATAATAATAACAATTAGTAACATATTAACAACTTCTAATAACGACAATTAGTAACGAGTTAACAACTCCTAATAATAACAGTTAGTAACATATTAACACCTCCTAATAACGACAATTAGTAACAAGTTAACAATTCCCAATAACGACAATTAGTAACATTGTTAACTCTTAATAATGACAATTAATAACGTGTTGACAACTCTTAATAATAACAATTAGTAACATATTAACAACTTCTAATAACGACAATTAATAACGTGTTGACAACTCCTAATAATAACAATTAGTAACATATTAACAACTTCTAATAACGACAATTAGTAACGAGTTAACAACTCCTTATAATAATAACAGTTAGTAACATATTAACAACTCATAATAATAATAACAATTAGTAACATATTAACAACTTCTAATAACGACAATTAGTAACGAGTTAACAACTCCTAATAATAATAACAGTTAGTAACTTATTAACAACTCATAATAATGACAATTAATAACGTGTTGACAACTCTTAATAATAACAAT
>NW_013666346.1:84489-112433 GCF_000517525.1 Limulus polyphemus | reverse complement strand
ACATATTAACACCTCCTAATAACGACAATTAGTAACGAGTTAACAACTCCTAATAATAACAGTTAGTAACATATTAACACCTCCTAATAACGACAATTAGTAACGAGTTAACAACTCCTAATAATAACAGTTAGTAACATATTAACAACTCATAATAATAATAATAACAATTAGTAACATATTAACAACTTCTAATAACGACAATTAGTAACGAGTTAACAACTCCTAATAATAATAACAGTTAGTAACTTATTAACAACTCATAATAATAATAACAGTTAGTAACATATTAACACCTCCTAATAACGACAGTTAGTAACGAGTTAACTATTCCTAATAATAACAATTAGTAACGTGTTAACAACCCGTGTTTAACGATAATTATTAACGTGTTAACAACCCGTGTTTAACGATAATTATTAACGTGTTAACAACCCGTGTTTAGCGATTATTATTAACGTGTTAACAACCCGTGTTTAACGATAATTATTAACGTGTTAACAACTCGTGTTTAACGATAATTATTAACGTGTTAACAACCCGTGTTTAGCGATTATTATTAACGTGTTTAACGATAATTATTAACGTGTTAACAACTCGTGTTTAACGATAATTAATAACGTGTTAACAACCTGTGTTTAAAACTATAATTTATTGTGAAGATGTTATATAAGTGACAACCAATCCCGTCACTCAGTTCTAGGAGACAGAAAAAGCCCTAGTGGTAATGGTGGTGGATGCTTTTGACTAGCTGCCCTCCTTCTAACCAATAATTGAAAAATAGACTGTTGTACCTGAACGATATCGTTCTCTGACCCGTCAATTTAGCCAACGAATGCATAATGTAACATTTAGGCTAAACGTTAAATGTGTCTAATCTTCACCATTTCAGAAATTAATACATTTCTTGCACATTTTTAGGTATACATCAAAATTTATTAAACATGTACTTATGTTGTGATGGACACTGAAATCAAACTAAATTTTGCAACGCAGGTTGTTTTTGAGGCTGAAATGCGCCATGGGTCTGTTGGAGTCATCGCGTTGGACGATGTTACTGTAGAGGGCGGTACTTACAAGCCTGGTAAGATATATCATAGCGTTATAATATCAATTATTGAATGTCAAAACCAAATGTACAAGCTTTCCTAAGAACAATAGCCTTGTGATTCCTGAATTGTTGATAGTAGAATGTATAAGTCACGTATTTCATAATAAGATAATATATTGAGTTCTTTAGATAATGATATAAGCCTAAACCTTAAAAAAAAAAAACACGAGGTGTATAATTAACGTACTGTCGTGTAGTGTTATAATGATACAAAAACAAACATTATTGAAGATAATAAGAGATTTATTACATTCTGGTTTCTTCAAAACCGAAACAAAATTGGTTCAAAAGCTCTAAACTTCAATCACAATACACACTCTCTCGGCAGCCGACCAGTCAGAAATCCACTGTTATCACTGTTCTATGTGAAAGTCGTAAAGCGATTCTTCAAAGTACGATATTTAAAATTATTCCAAGAAACAGTGAACACGTTCCTTCCACGATCAGACAGACCCCTTACAAAGAGTAACACCTCAGGATGAATTTAGCACTTAGCCCAACTAAATTCACTATGTTACAAATAAAAACTTAGGAAAACTACACAATGTATTAGAAAGTAAGATGCGTAGTATATGCATACTAACATTTAAAAACACTTGGGGACAGTGGGGTCAAATTGCGACAGTTTGCTGTGATTGGCTGGCTTCCATTTCTCCAATAATTTTCAATGTAAGAAAAACATTCAAATGTCTTTTCTAAGGTCTAGCTATGAGTAATGATTAATACGAAGTGTTTTTGAACTCTTTTGATCACGTCAAAGCGATGAATGAAACACGATTCTATGAATCCACCATATATATATAGTATAGGCTGAATGACGAGTAATTTGTATTTCAGTTCACATGACTGATAGCCACATGCCTAGTTTACATAATAATGAATTAAAAGGGAGAATTTAATATATCTTGTAGAGCGGTTAATTGTTTTAAAAAGTGTTAAACCTTCTTACTTTAACAGTGCAAGATCCAGTTAGTTGTGACTTTGAGGAAGGGTTTTGTGGTTGGAGCTACAACCACGTGACAGACTCCACCTGGATCATAAATCGTGGATCTACTTGGGAGCGAAGAATTGAGAAGAAAACTTTTGGACCTGATAGTGACTCAAAAGGTTGTTTATGTTTCTTAGGTTATATATTTTTATTTTTTCTTTATTATTAAACGTAAACTACACAATGGGCTATCTGCACTGTGTCCAGTGTGTGGAATCGAACCCCGAATTTTACGTTATAAGCACTCTAGCTTACCACTGAGACCATCGAAAGACTAAGTTGTATATAATTGTCTGTTTTTTGTTAAGCGTAAAGCTATACAATGAACTACCTATACTCTACCCACCACGAGTATCGAAACCCGGTTTTTCACGGTATGAGCCCCCAGGCTTGCCGCTGGGGAGCTGTGCATATTAAGAAGACCAGTTAAGTTTTGATCACATGCTAAACTGAAAAAAACTACTGCTATTACATTACCACTTACACCTCAGTATATAAAAAAATATGATTGTATTTTGTATTTTAGAAAATATTACACATATATATATATATGTGTGTATGTATGTCTGCTTTCCTTGTTATCACCTTCTTTCGTCCACCGGTGGGACAGCGGTAAGTCTCCGGATTTACAAAGCTAAAATCTGGGGTTCGATTCCCTTCAGTAGACACAGCAGATAGCTTGGTGAGGCTTTGCTATAAGAAAATGCACACAACTTTTTCATTTGAATATATATCGGAGCTTTTATTGAAGTTATCGTGTAAATGAAGCTTACTAATGTGCTATTTGTGATAAATGCACAGCGCTGTGCTGCTCGGGAAAAATAAACACATGATTGAAACAACTCATCGCTGTTTTTAATGAATACTTTATCGACTCCATTAGTTTTGCCGGATACATCTGTGTTGTTTTCTGTTTGTGTGAGTGTGTGTGCTTGTTAATTTTTGTGCATCAGCTTCTAACTGGAAGTTGTAAATGGATCTCGTTCAGTATTTCTCGTAGACCTTATTTGTCCACTTGTGTAGTAGCAGTCAGTTACTGTCATTATTATGAATTTCAAATGGTCAAGATATAGGTCTTATGTTTCAGTGTGAACTTCAGGTGGTCAAGATATAGGTTTTATGTTATAACTACACCAGTCTTCTGAACTTTCGTAGGTTAGTTTGTTTGGTTTGTGTTGAGTTTCGCTCAAAGCTACACGAGGGCTATGTGCGCTAGCCGTCTCCAATTCAGCAGTGAAAGCTAGAGGGAAGGTAGCTAGTCGTCACCACCCACCGCCAACTCTTGGACTACTCTTTTATAAACGAATAGTGGAATTGATCGCAACATTATAACGTCCCCACGTTTGAAAGGGCGAATATGTTTGGTGGGACGGGTATTCGAACCCTCGACCCTCAGATTGCGAGTCAAGCGCCCTAACCACAGTTATCTAAAGATAAAGATTTATTGCTTGTGGGTTTGAAATAACATGAAACGAACACTGTATGTTAACAGAAGGAAAGTAAATATTATATAACAATGAACAGTTTTGAAATAAGAGATTTGTTTGTTTGAAGTTATGCACAAAGCTACACAATGGGCTATCTGTGCTCTGCCCACCACGGGTATCGAAACCCGGTTTCTAGCGCAGACATACCGCTGTGCCACTTGGGGGCATAAGAGAAGGTGGTACACACGTATAAGTGACCAGCTTCATATTTATGACCCTTTCATATTTAGAACTTTATTTGTTTTTGTTAAACCCAAAGCTATACAATGAGTTATCCATGCTGTGCCAGTGCCCACCATGTGTACTGAAGATCGAATTTTATTGTTATATGTCTTCGAACTTTGCAATTTTATCTTTCAAAATGAATAATACCTTGATGCAGAACAAGCTCTAAGCAAAATTGTGGCCTGTGCGAGCGTTGCATTCGGTGCCTCTGAAACTGTAAAATTGAAAAGAACTTCTGGTTGACATGTCGATTTTGGCGCCAGCGCCCTGTGCGGGGGCATGTGCCGCCGCGAATTGTTGAGGATTTTGAATTGTAGAAATTTGGTAAAACTTTACACTTTTTTTCATTCTCTTCGCCCAGTATCACAGCGGTATGTCTATGGTCTTACAACGCTAGAAACCGGGTTTCGATACCCGTTGTGGGTATGGTCAGATGGTTAGGACGCTCGACTCGCAATCTGAGAGTCGCAGTTTCGAATCCCCTCCCACAAAACATGTTCGCCCTTTCAGACGTGGGGGCGTTATAATGTGGCGATCAATCCCACTATTCGTTGGCAAAAACAGTAGCCTAAGAGTTGGCGGTGGGTGGTGACGACTAGCTACCTTCCTTCTAGTGTTTCACCGCTAAATTAGGGATGGCTAGCGCAGATAGCCCTCGTGTAGCTTTGCGCGAAATTCAACACAAACCAAACAAACTAACCTACGAAGGTTCAGAAGACTGGCGTAGTTATAACATATTAGAAAAATATTGGCTATAGAATTTTCAGTAGGGAATCATAAGATCTCATTTGATTTTATAATAAAGAACAACTTTTGAAATTTTATAGTGAAGTACAACAGAACAATGGTAGCAACAATGAACATTTGACACGTGTGTTCTGAATAACTTGTATAGTATTGTTGTATTACCCTATTCTTTGTTGTTGTTGTTGTCTTTTAATTTATTTCATCATTTTCTTCTGTATTTTAATTACTTTTATAAAATGTTTAAACTTTAAAAATAGTTGTAACCTAATAATTTACCCTGTTTATTATAGTTTGCTGAAGATGAAATATGTATATTACGAAACGTTCAAGAATTAAATGTTTGTTACTGAACATACACGTGTCAAATGTTCGTTGTTGCTGCTGTCGTTTTGTTGTTCATCATTAAACTTCGATTCCCGTCGAATGAATCTGTTGTTATATAGCGAGAATACGAATTCTAAAATGTAACACGAAAATATGTAGTTATATATGGGATTTCAGGATAAGTTACGGTTCAGAGAATGTGTGTGGTTGTACCATAAGGAGTTGTTAGATAATAACTCGAGTAATTCAGTGACTGCTGTTTCGATTGTGTAACGACAGCCGATAATCGGAATACAACAACTGAAGTATTTGGGGTTAGTTACATAACAGATGTTCCGGAATTATGCAATGTTTCCATGAACCACTTGAAACAAGTTCGTAGACCACAGATTGAGAACCGCTGACTTAGCTCGACGACGACTTCATCAGGATCTAGATCCTTTTCGGGATTTGGGAGGGTCACGTATGAAACTCCCACCTCTTCCTCCCTCCTGCACGGATGTTTTGTTATACTGATTAAATGGTGAACATCATACAAAAGAAGTTTGCCCCTGAAGAAGAAAGGTCCACCTTTCGAAAGCGCTCGGGTTATAGGATTTGTATTCATTTTATACAAAAGAAGGTGTTGATATCGTTTAAAGTTACTGTGTAATTTCAATACCCCTATCAGGGACATGTCCATTCATGTTCGACATTCATCATTTGCACTGATATACACTTTGTTGTATTAGTCCCATATACTCCAGCGCTTGTTCGTTTTAAAACATATTTATATGCATTGACATTTATACCCTTTTTAATACATAAAGTATACACTACATAAATGATATATTAGGTAAGTCTAGCAGTAGGTGGCTGTTTCTATAATTATAATACACATTTAAGGTTGAGAGGTACTTAGGCTCATTTCCATCATGTATGATGAGCTTTATAATTATTGTAGTTTTGTTTGTATTTTCTTGGGTGCTATGTTGATCCATGCCGAACAGGCGTATTCTATTACTGGTCGTATATACTGTTTGTATATCTTCAGTATGTTTTTGGGTGTTGTGCCTGTATTATTTCCGGACAGACTTTTAACCTAGTTTACTCGTCTCCAGATTTTAATAGAGATTTCATTTATATGTTGTAGCCAAGTTAATTTTGAATCAGACGTAAGGCCTAGGAATTTTGTTTATGTAGCCTTCTGGAGGAGGGTTCTGTGAAGATAGAGTTCTGGGTTGTTTTTAACGAATTTCTTTAATTTTGCCAGTACAAATATTTTACTTTTGGTTATATTAATTTTAATTATTTTTCTTTGACAGTGTTCTGCTATTTCGTTTGTAGCGGGTTGTAAGTTTGAGGCTGCTATGGAGGGTGTTTGAGAACTCTTCCAAAATGCTACATCATTTGCGAATTATTAGGTATAACAGAAATTTGGATCTGTTAATGGCATGTCGCTTACATACACGACGAAGAGTATGGGGCTAACTACTCCTCATTGAGGAACATCTGCCTCAGGAGTAAAAGACTCAGAGTTTGTTTGTTTGTTTGAATTTATGCACAAAGCTACACAATGGGCTATCTGTGCTCTGCCCACCACGGGTATCGAAACCCGGTTTCTAGGTGCCCTCGGCATTTTCTATTATCTAGGAAGTTTGATAATCAGCAAATAATTCCTCGCGGTAGTTCCATCTGTAACGTCCGGAACCTTAGACCTGAGTGATAGATTGTATCGAAAGCCTTCTCTAGATCGAGCAGGCAGACGACTGTACACTTTTTTATATTAAAGCTATCTATTACAGTTTCAGTTAATCTAATTAAATGATCAGTTGTTTGTCGAAATTTCCTGAAACCGTTTTGTACATCCGATAGTTTTGAATTTCTTTCTAGATATGTATATAATCTGTTGCTTATTAGTCTTACTAAGATTTTGCCCACGCCGCTGGTCAGGCTGATTGGTCTGTAGCTCTGTGGTTTATTTGTTGGTTTTCTTGACTTTAAAGACATGAGAATATTCGCTTGCTTCCAAGGAACGAGGATATGCCCTGGTGTGAGGGAAAGACTTAAAAGTGCCTTTAGGTGTTCAAGTAATAGCTGAGGGCCGTTTTTGAGTAAAATTGATTGTATGCAGTCTCCCCCAGACGCCTTGTCTGGATCGTTGTTACTTCGCTTGTCATATGTGCTTCTAATATGTTTGTAGTTATTGTTTCTGTTGAAATGGTTACCGGAAATATTGGTGTTAAAATTTATTTACTTTGTTCAGTTGTTGCATGTAACTGATTTTGGTAGTGGTCATCCATATCGGGGTCGTTTTGTGTGTTTGTGTATGCGGTTTTGTTACCATACACTAGTGTTTGGCATGTATTTGTTGGTTTGTGGTTTTGAGTGCATCTTTTTTTATGTGCTTCCAGAAGTGTTTTGGGTCGTCCTGTTCATTTAGTTTTTTACAGAATGAGTCACAGTTTTATTGTTCTAATTGTTTGATCTAGTTTCATATTTTGTTTCTGAGTGTGTTAATTTGTAGTTTTAAAGTTATGTCTCTGGTATTAATGTATAAACTGCGTAACCTGCATCTCTCGTTGATAAAGTTTATTATGTCTTTATATGGTTTTCATGTGTTATTTTAGTAGGTTTTTCGTCTTTTTATATGGCTGTTTTCGCGGTCTTTGTAATGTACTCAGCTATTATTTGGCAGTAATCGCCTATTTCCAACGGTCGCGTGGCACTTGTCTTGTAGAATTTGGTAGTACTTCGTCTAATTTTGCTTTGTATTTATGCCAGTCTGCTTTATTATAGTTGTAATTTTGATAATATATGGGTTTATTAGTATGGGAGGGGGAACGCAGTATATATCTTGGCCGACATGAAACTCTGTACATTTTAAACTTAAGCTGGCGGAAGTTATACATAAATCTAATATTTCAGTGTGTTGGTGCTGACTTAGCTAAAGTTTGGTTACATTTGTTTTGAATTTTGCGCAAATCTACTCGAGGCTACCTGCGCTATCCGTCCCTAATTTTGAAGTAACAAACTTGAGGGAAAGCAGCTAGTCAACCCCAACCACCCATTGTCAACTCTTGGACTACTCTTTTACAAACGAATATATATATAATGGAATTGTTCTTCACTTATAACGCCCAAACGGCTGAAAGGGTGAGTATATTCAGTAACATGGATTCGAATCCGCGAAACACAGATTGCGAGTCAAGCGCCCTAACTACCAGCCATGCTAGGCCTAGATTTACTTAAAGCATCTCTTAGTGGCTTTGGCCTAGGCGATTAACACGAACTAAATACCAAAGTATCAAATTTGTCTGACAAGTTTAACACACATAATGTACTGTATAGTAACAAGAATAAAAGCTGTGACAGCTTCTATATTGTACAAATTATTTTTGAATTATTCGATAAAAACAATAATGCAAAGCCCAGTATGAACACTTAACGATAACGAAAACGTCTTACTTCTTTAACCACAAGTTTTATAAAGCTTACAAATTCCATTTAACTAACAATAGGCCTATCTTTATAAATAAATAACCTACAAACAGAAATTATACTCACTTTCTAATTTTCTTTTGTGTAGGGCACTTTTCATTCTAGTTCGAATACGTGCGTTACTACAAAATATTTCCCGCACTGTAAAGCTGTGTGTGTGTTCTTAGAGAGCCACTCCCTCAGTGTGGACGGTTGGTGGTAGGGCTACTGACTTCTTACCTTTTCTCTGGTTAGTAGTTTAAAATTAGGGACGACAGCAGGTAGACATGGTAGATTTGCAATAAATACAATACAATACTTTTCGTGTATATAGTACTTTGTTGAAAACACAAACTCAAAATTCACAAAAATTCAGTAATCGTCCAATCACACTCAATTATCAATCAGCAGTCTACACCAGTTTAAATATTAAAACGAATAATCAAATATCACACGCACTATCACATTACCCAGCTTTTTGGACTTCGATCACCTGCATCAGTTAAAAGTAGATTTATTGGAACTTTTGTTGTAGAAAATAACGCGAATAACATTGAGTAACTAAAATATTATCACAAACTTTGATAGCATCCTTTGTTAATAGTAACTTGAAGATACATTGTAATTCGGAAGTTAATTTCTCGTCGTTTTACAGGAACAGGAGGATGGTATATATACGTTAACAAATTTCAAGGCTCACTGCAAAAGGCTGTCATTTTGAGCAAAGAGCTAAATCTGGCTGTTGGGGAATTTAGATGTCTGAGATTCTGGTACCATCTTCATAGTTTGTATTCTACTAACATTTATTTTACTTCTCTGGCGGTTGAATTATGGGAAAATAACACTGTCAAAGAGCGACTGTGGGAGTCTTGGGGCACTCATGATGATCGATGGCTCAAGGCGGAAGTTTCAATCTTGGGAGTTGGAAGACCTTTTCAGGTAAAATCACAAAATTATTTATTTGTAACCTAATACTATAAAACTTATATTGGAAATTTTAATATTAGTACTATAAAATAAATATTTATTACCAAACTTATTTCACACAAAGAAAATTATTTAACCGTGACCCAATCCTGTTTTTTATGTTAGTCTAAGCTAAAGGGAATTAATTATATATATATAAGTTGTTGTATTGTAGTTAGTTGATTTATGGGAAAAGTGATATATGAATATGTAAATTATTTCCCATATACTTGTTGCTTGGGAAGGTGATATAACATAACATTATGTTCATGGACAACAAGGGACCTATTGGCCCATCTTGGCCATCCCATCCTCTTAACTAAATTAAAACTATTAAATAAATTAATTAAAAAACAAAAATCTTAAAACCAGCCCTTATCATTCATATAGATATCAAGCTTTCTCTTAAACTCACTTAAATTTATTGCTTCCACAACGTTCAGAGGCAACCCATTCCAGAGACTAAACACCCTTTTGAAAAAATATAACTCTTAGCTGAAGATGACTCCTACCTTTCCAAAATTTATATTTGTGTCCCTGCTATTCTTGCTGTTAAATATAAAAAAAATGATGCATTAACACTATCAATTCCCTTTACAATGTTAAACACCTCAATCAGATCCCCTCTAACTTTTCTTTTTTTTAAAAGAAAACATTTTCAGAGATCTTAATCTCTCTTTGAATGACAACCCCCTCCATTCCAGGCACCATTCTAGTAACCCTCCTCTGAACCATTTCCAACAATTCAATATCCTTCCTAAGGTAAGGAGCCCAAGACTGAACACAATACTCCAAATGTGGCATAACCAGTAACCTATAATATTAAATGTGGTAGCTTTGATGTACCAATTGGCCCCTTGTTATTCTTTGGAAATAATATGAAATACATTTTGGAAGTAGGGAGAAGGTTTAGACAATTTAATACTGAAATATGACCATAGTTAAGGTCTTGAAAATTCTTAAATAAGTTTTTCACTTTGCTGAGAGTTTATATATGTATATATATCTTCCACTTCAATTTGCACACTTCCTATGTGGTCCATTAAGCTGAAATGTTTTAAATGTGGGCTCTTAAGTTGAAGTACAGTTTAAACAATATTCTAAAAGCAGAAGTAAAGTGCATTTATGTCACATATTGTTATTTGTATTTAAAAAGAAAGAAAATATATGCATTACTTTTTGTGTTTTCCAGATTGCATTCAAAGGAAATACAACCTCTAATCCAACAGGCACAGCAGCCTTGGATGAAATTTTAATTGACAGTGGAACCTGCTCAGATGGTATTTTTTTTACATCTAACAAAAAAATGTAAATGCTAGTTAATAGATAAAACCTCACAGAAAACAAAAGCTTACTGTTCTTCATAATTCAACTTTTTAATGAAAACGATTTAGTGATGCTTCTCAGTTTGAATTTAAAGAATTGACCAATTATAGCTGATGACTAAGGATACTTACAAAACTTGAATAACGTACATAAATGCTAGTTAGAAATTTGTAAGAAATATTTTTTGATGATTATATTCTCAATAAGAATAGCACTTTTATTTAAATCTGATTTTCAAGATCCATTCATACATGTGATTTTTTGTATTGTGTGGTCATTAGAAGTAGGCAAAATTATTGTCAAAATGTTAAAAATGAGAGAGTAATCATAGGGAATTACAGTAATCAGAGAAATGATCTGTAGATTAGTGGCATTCTGGAATTAAATGTTTAATAATGTTTAATATGCATACATATATATGTATGCATAATGTGTGATAAATCAAAGTTAATTAACTATAAAATGTATGCTTCTTTTTCATTCTAACTTTACTGTTTTCAACTTAAAAATTTGTGAAAACAATTAATATAGTTTAATACATTAATTTTGCATACATCTAATATTATTTAACACATACATTTGGTTTCTGTTTTTCAACTTTTGATCCAGATTCCACTGCTGTTAATTGTAGTTTTGGCTCTGGAACTTGTGGCTGGTTTTTGGACCATCTAGGAGTTTATGTTAGCTGGAGGCTGTGGCGCAGTAATGCTGGTGGTGGAAGCTTCCGTCCTCTCTTTGATGTTGATGGGGGTTGGTATTTGTCCTCTTCATGGTAGCTGAACTACACTAAATATTTAATACCTTAAAGAAAATTTGTTAGTTGCCTGTTTGATTTATAGATAATGCTTAGTTATTTAATGGTGGGTTCAAAAAACTTTAAACAAGGAAAGGAGAAATTTTATTCTGTAGTTTAAAGAAACCTTTTGTTTTGTATGTTTTACTTATGTTGTTGAATCCTATGTTGATTTGTGAATGTGGATAATACTTTTGCAGCAGCCAAGTATTTTCTAGCTCTTGTCCCAGAAATAAAACTGTTAATTGTACAATAATATTGTTCTATGAAATCTCAGTATAAATAGAAATAAAGTAAATAAATAGAAATCCAATTTTATTGCTAGTGCCCAGAGATGGCCTTAGGGCGAAGCAAGCTACGCAGTTGTTTTGGGCCCTGCACTTGAAGTATGGAAACTAATAAATATTCTTATTTATGTGTCATGACCAATTTAAGGGAATATAATTTGATTATTTATGCTTAAGTTAGTGTGATAAAGTTGATAAGTGGACTAGTCTAATAAAAAAGATACAAGTGGGCATGCAAACGTGTGCACTGATATTGTGACATCATTTGTTTTTGAACAATTGTTATTTGATTTATTGAAGAGGGTCTCACAAGCTACTCTGCCTTTGGTCCTTGCAAGCTCTGAGGCTGTTTTTGAGTGTCCACTATTAAGCTAGAATGAGAAATATGTTTATTTGAATTGTCATTTCTCATGAGGAAAATTTTGAGGTGTTAATTTATCATACATTTCACTTCATTCTATCAAACCATGTAATAAGATTTTTAAAATATTTTGAATATTTACAGATGGATATTACTTGTACATGAGTGTGTACAGCCATCGTAGCAATGACTACACTCGTATTGTAAGTTCGAGTATCAGTGTAAATACAGGGGAAACCAGGTGCCTTAGCTTTTGGTATTTTCTTCATGGACCTGATGTAGGACAGTTACAGATCTATTTACGGTCAGAAGAAGGAGTGGACACGCAGGTTTGGAGTCGCAAGGGTAACCATGGAAATCGTTGGCTCCAGGGAAAAATTTTGCTAACTATAAGTGTGAAGGCATGATACAGTTTTTCACTGTTTTAACTAGTATAATTTCTGTGTGTTTTAATTTTGTCTTATAGTAATTTAAGCTATAATTTCAATTAAATTTGAAATTAAAATTCCTCAAATTTCAGCAAGAAATAATAATGCAATTAATTCCAATATAACACTAATAATGATGTTTTTAAAAAGATATTTTTTCTATTTCATTTAAGTATCAAGTATTGTACTTTACAATCTGTGAAGATTAGATTATATAATGTTGGAAGATGCAAAACAGAGAATCTGCTTAGTGTTGTCATTTGTGAAAGGAGTTAAGCATGATTTGCATGGTGGTAAACTTGTGCATAAAATTTAATTTTTTGTTAATATGGCACTTTGAAACATTTTGTATACATTTTTAAATAATGCATTTGTTAAATGGAGAGTTTTAGAAAGATACCTCTCATAGCTTTGATTAAAGTTTAAAAGTTGCAAACAACTGTTCAGGAAAACTAGGTAGGAATTGTAAGCATTCCTCACTTTTTGGATACGTGCTCCGCTTACCTTTTTTTGTATTTATGTTTGACCAAAACTTCTTGAACATATTTGTATCACTGATTTTTATATTCTGTTCTTTGATCACTTTATAAGTTAGGAAATTCTATTTTAACTAGATCATCTACCATAAAACAGAGTTTAATCTAAGTTTCACTGTGGAAATATTTTATGAAAAATCAACATGTCCAGTTTTTAATCTCTCTTTAATCTGCTCATTGAATATGTGATCAAAGCATTTTATTTGAATATAAAACATATATTAAACCAAATATTATATGTTTGGCTCTAAAAACTAAAGTGAGTTTTTTAAAATTTGTGCTGTTTATTTTACTGAAAATATGATTTTTGTATATTGCAGGTTGTTTTTGAAGCAGTAATTAGTTATAGTGCCAAGGCAGGAGATATTGCTCTTGATGCTATATCATTAACTAATGATTCATGTATAGAAGGTATGGATGTAAATTGTTTGAGAAAATACTTGACTAAAAATTCTGTATCACTAACTTAGAAATAATATCATTATGTATGTATTATCTATGATTGCTAAGGTGTTTGGTGATGTGTCTAAAAATGTTTCAATTTATGGTGGAAGCTCTAATTTAGAAAGGCACTCAAACAAAGTTGATCAACCATGAATCTTAAATAAAAGTCTAGGTTAGGTCAGGAGACTCAAGTCAATTACTTTCCTGACTTAAAGTCTTCTGATATTACAATAGAAATATTATCTTGATGAAAGTGTTCACATATACCTCTTATCTGATGTAACCTAATCCATATCAGTTGATAATAGTTATTCTTATTTAACCAAGGGAATTCTTCAAAATTTTCGAATGTTGTTTCATTTTAGTATTTAATGCTAGAAAATAATTTGTCACTTACACCAAATTTTCTCAACCAGAGGTCTGATAAAAGCTTTGACAGGGCCCCTGAGAACACAGTAATCTTTATTAATAATTTAATATGTATAGTCTAGTCACTATTGCAAAAGAAAACCTTTCATTGAGAGTAGAAGATAATAATTAAGTTGAAATCCATAAGAACTTAGCTTATGTCAAAAGTGTCTTCAGACTTCCAAAGTTTGAGAACTTAATTTAACTTAAATTAACCTGCCATTATGTCATTTACCATCACATTATAAAGGCTGAATGGGCGAGTATGTTTGTTGACAGGTTTCAAACTCGCAAATTTTAGATTGTGAGTCAAATGCCCTAACCACTAGGCCATGCCAGGTCTAATGTATAACTAGATCAGTATAAGTAATTAAATCTAGATGAAATAATGTATGCAATACAAAAAATGTGTATTAAAAACCCTTCAAAAGAAGTATTAAAACAGTCATAGTCTCATTGGGATGTTTTAAACACTTAATTATTTGGGGTATTTTGTAAAAGTTCATCTACTAGTGTATTATAACATGTTGGGAAAAACAAATAAATTACATCTTAATTATTTGAAATAGAACACTATTCTGTAACCTTAGGTGTTGTATGTTTGGGAGAAATGTTTTTCATTTCAAATTTGCTACTTGCTTTCCTGCTGTATGTTATGTAGAATTGTCATCGTTTTGCGACTTTGAGTATGGCCTGTGTGGATGGACTCAGGGAGTGGACAAGATCACCACAAATTTTGTTCTGCAACAAGGAGCATTAACTACACACCCACAGTTTGGACCACAGTGGGATGATAGCTTAGGTGTGAGACTGATAAGTGAGTTATGTGTGGATTTCTTTCTATGTATTATAAGATATACATTATGAGTATTTTGTGGATACTGTTATAAACATTAATAATGATGTAGTTGAATCTACAGTTAAAGGCAGAGTAGGGCACAGGTTAACATCTCATTCCTGAGAAAATCAACAATTGGGAACAAGTGCTTTCACTACCCTACATGTACATTTTTACGTTCAGCCACTGAAAGGTGACAGAGGTTATGTTTTCAACCATGTGTGGTGTGTGTATGTTTGTCAGCAAGATTTCTCAAAAATGGCTCAATTGATTTGGATAAAAGTTGATACACATTTGGACTATGGCCCAGCTGAAAAGTGATTAGTTTTGGAGGGTCAAGGTCACAGCAAAGTCATGAAAATCCAAAACATCCCTATCTGTTAACATGGGGACTCATTTTTCACACTATTTTTGCCCTATAGCTCAGTCAAAAATGATCAGATTTTGATGAAACTTGGTGGACATCTGTAGAATATTATTCTTCATTGTTCTGCCAAAAAATGGTCCACCTCCATTGATAATGACGGGCATATGGACACATTTTTTTTTTTGAGGGCCAAATATGATCAACTCTGCGTGGCAGAGATATACACTCTACTAAGTGCCCCTCTAGTTCTTAAGGTTTTCAGAGCCTGTGTTTAGTTCAAGTCTCATTAATTGTTAGGTTCTTGGTTTCTTGAGATGACCGTCTTTTTCAGTAAGTAGGAATTTACAGACTCTTCATTGTTCCTGTCTTTCCTGTTATTTTTTCCCCAAACCATTTCTTATTTTCTGTCTTTATTTTTCTTTTTTTGGGGGGGGGGATATTAATTTTCTCAGGAATGTCAATATTTTCATCCCAATGACTCTTTCTTTTACTATTAAGACTTGAATAACCTTTAAAGCTCATTAAATTTTTATTCCATCACCTTACGATAGTTTGTTTGTTCTGACCCATATAGTTAGATGTAATGTTTTAAGGTAGGTTGCTTCTGTTTGAATTGTGCTTAATCTTTTCTGAGTCACCTTGGGTTAGTCTTCATACTTTAATCTATTCTGTGTCAAGTTTCTTGTTCCTGTTAGCCCAAAGAGTTGGCTAAGAAAAATTTCTCATCAGTTCTATACAACCAGGGATAACTACTAGTAAAGAATCTGTGTGTCCTTTTATAGCATAGATGTATTTTGGAAGAGCATATAATGGTACAGACTGAGGATGATTTCAGGAACAGTTACTATTTTTATGATTACTTTTATCCATGTCATGTTGCATTGGCATTTATCTACATATCCTGACTGCTTTTTGCAGCAATTTCTCAGTCTTCCTGAATATTTATTAAGGTAAACTTCTCTCTTAGTTGTATTTTCTTGTGAGTGTTTTTTTATTGAATTACACCATTACACTAATTTTTTAGGCTGCATGACAAAGTTTTTTTAAGGGACAGATGGACTGTACATCTGCCTTATACTAGATTCTACCAACAGTACATTAAAAGGAAGGCTGCCTCCTGTTTACTGCTGCACTCCTATTATAACTTTAATCAGTAGCAAAATTTTCCTTTCAGTACTGGTAACTTTTCCAACACCTGTCCTAACAATGTATGGGATACAAATTTTTTGCAAATAAATAGAACCTCTTCTTACACTGTTCAGATTGAGCTACCAAGAAATACAAAAGTTAAAGGGAACTCTGTATTGACTTGTAAAAAAGAAATAGTAATCCATTTGGAATTACAGAAATAGTTGATATTGAGTTTCAGTGAGTTCTGGCAGAATTTTACCCCATCTTGTTATGTTGGATTTTGAACTCGGAGCAAATAAAATTCATTGTATTTGTGCATAATGTTTGAACATTACAATGATTCAAAAACTGAGTGTGATACCAATGTCTAGGATAGTTTAGAGACATATAAAAGTGCCTAGTTGAAATTTGTTTAATATTAGAAGTATTTAATTTATATATAAAAAGTGCAATGTATTTCTTAGTCTTTCTTCATTTTGATGTTTGTATCCATACTTTACCAGTTATATTTTTTATGAAAAACATTTTAGATGGATGGTATGTCTACATGGAAGGCACACAAAGAAGAAATGCTGCAGGCCACCAGGTGGCATCACTTGTTAGTTCTTGGCTGCTCTTTAGTGGCATAGATTGTCTTCAGTTTTCATACTACATGGTAAATTCCAAAGATATCTTTCCTCATGAACTAAAAGTGTATGTGACTAACTCCCATAATAACAGTGTTGGAGTTCCAGTATGGACAACCTTTGGTCACCAAGATCAGCGATGGATTCATATTTACATTACTCTGAAGACACCACCATCTTCTTTGAACAAGGTAACTACTGTTATTGTAAAACCTGGCGATTTTGTTATTCTGAACTCTGATTTGTTAGTTGTACTCAGAGCTGCAGAAATGTCATGTACAATGTACACTGAAATATATAATAGATAGATAAAGATTTCCCTCAAAATAAGAAATGTTATTTAAAAAAAAAAGAACATTCTGAATTGTGAATAAATGACACTTCTTGCCAGATAGTTGTACCTACCAAAAATAAGGTTAATTATATGCAGTTTTAAACAAAATATCACAACTATTCATACATTATTGCTCTTTAATACAAATAACATTTCTCAATCTTTAGCTTGTTATGTTCCCACTTTTTTAAAGCTAGGTGGAAATTCTAATAATAATTAATAATAAT
This sequence comes from Limulus polyphemus, assembly GCF_000517525.1. Taxonomy (NCBI): domain Eukaryota; kingdom Metazoa; phylum Arthropoda; class Merostomata; order Xiphosura; family Limulidae; genus Limulus; species Limulus polyphemus. The sequence goes on along the minus strand of NW_013666346.1, from coordinate 95,020 downwards.
TTAACATAATTAGTATAAAATATGTAAAAAGAAAACCAATACCCTTATAGTATGAAGTCATCAGACTTCCAGAAAGTTTGGAGCATATGTCCTGAAGAGTTTGGACACTGCTACTCTTATTTTTTACTACTATGATTTTGTGGTTTGTTTTTAAGAAACAATGTTGTTTGTTGCTAGTATTATTTTCTGTTGGTACCCAACTGATGTTCAGTGTAATCTTAGTACTGTAAAATTTGTCCATAAATCCTTTACATTGTTGTAAGTTTGGTACAGTTCGTAGTGATATTAACCAGTAGTAATTTTAATATGATTTGAGCCAAAGTGACAGTATGATCTAGTTAATAGTAATTTAAGACAATTTAAGTTTATTGTTGTGGTATTTTTATTATAATTTGTTACTTTAGCATTAGTAAAGTATTTTGTCTTGGTCATACTTACAAGTACTGTCATTTGTTAGCTACACATACACTGTAATTGCTACTGAACATGATTTATCTGATAGTGATGTGTTGTAATTTACCTGTACTTCCACAGAAATTACTTAATATCAAGTTAACTGTTGTTGTTTGATGAAACATCAGTTGTTGCTCTTGTATTAAGTAGAAGGATTCAAATGTTTTTGAATCTTGTGTCTTGCTTTCCACTTCAACACTGACATACTTAATGACTAATGTGTTAGTTTCCACACATTTTTCAAGCATGTTAAGTATGTTAGTTTAATTTAGTTTTGAAAGATATGCTGTACGTGTATATCTATCACTTGTTCAAAATACTGATTCCTAATATTATAAATACTTGTCTCTCTTTTTTTAACAAATTTTTATTTTAGGTTAGATATGTTGACACAGTAGTAAACCATTGTTATTAAGATAATTTTCTGTCCCTCCAAGTTTAATTTTTACTACGTAAACACAGTTTGAGAAACCATAGTGTTGCATGAACTTGCTGCTTTTAACAGTGGGCATCAACACTAGAAAGAAAGATATCATATAAGATATCTTGATCATTGAACAAAAGCCGGAATTAAATGACCAAAGCTCTGTAACAGTGTCACTTCTTAAACTCTGATGAGATCATTCACAATGCCTAAGCCAGCAAAACAATTAGGCATGTAGACCTTACAGAAGTCTGATGTAATATAATCACTTTTCTAAGTCTATTTAAAGGAATTTATGACACCCAAGTTGAAATAGTATTTCAGTTCATGAGTAAGACCTGTATGAATGTTTGACATTGTGAGATTTAGTAAACATTCATAATAATACATATAATAAACATGCCTTGGATCTCTGCTTTATAGGTTGTTTTTGAAGGCATTAAAGGTGCCGAGTCATTTCCTACATCTGTCGCTGACATTGCTTTGGATGAAATTAACGTACTAAATGGAGCTTGTGTCAAAGGTGAGGGTATTAAGGCTAAATGTTTGTTTAAAATACATGTGTGTGTGTGTGCATATATATATATATATATATATATATATATTGTTACGACAGCGGAGGTCACGTGATGCTAGTAACATGCCACACGCTTCTAGAACGTTCATGAAGCATCGGGAGACTACTACATATGGGGTAGTCTTGTATATATAAGACCGGCCAAGAAGCGACGGGAACAATGTGTAATTGAATTGTGAAAGAGAGAGATGTATTATTGAGTCGAGCACGTGAGACGTTCGTTGTGAATTATAGCGTTTGTTATAGCTCGACTGATGAAATTAAGTGTATTCAGAGAGAATAAACCAGTTTTATTTAAGAAAATACTTGTATTGCTAAAGTTTCTTTGGAAAGAATTTTTACGGAAAATTAACTAACGAATGGAGGCGTAACAATATATATAAATTAGACTTATAGAGAAAAAATCCCTTTTAAAAACTATGGTAATAATTTATTAACTTGGCAACATTTCAAGCCTGTTGGTTATATATGTATGTATATGTGTGTGTGTGTAAATTTTGGAAATTTCTCTTATGAACAACTTATTGGTAGTAAAAATACACCTGAAGAAATTATAACAATTACTTCTATTATTATTTTTAATAAAGTCTAATTTATTTTTCTTGCTTCAAAAATAGCTTAGACTTCCTACCAATGTAGATGGAATCTTTGTGTCTTGTTCATGAGAGATTTTTTTTTATTCAATTTGTTAGAGTAATAAAAGCTAACTACTTTCACTAAATGTTTAGCAAATGTGAAATACTAAAATCCAAAAACATCTTTAACATATCTTTTTAAAGCCCTTAGTGTATGCTTTTCTCCATAGTTGTGGAATGTATTGTCTTCGAATGTGGTTTATAAAGTTAATTTAAGGGAGGTTGAGAGAATGATAAGGGCTGGATTTGAGTGTTTTATTTTCATTTTTAAAGTTTAGTTTAGTGGATGAGATGGCCTAGATGGACCAATTTGTCCCTTGTTCTCCTTAAACTACATATGTATGTATGTATAATAGTTTCAATCCATAACAGGGATTGCAGTTTGCAACATCAGAAATATATTTCTGTGTACAAGTACACCAACAGGGGTCTTTGCTTTAATCTAGCAGTTACATTTGTATTTTACTGGTCGTTTGGGTTAGTTTTAAAGACAAAACAGTGATATGAAAAATAATTTTTCTGTCATTCAAACTACTCTAGGTCTATTTCATCATTATATCTGAACAAAAGTTTGTTTTTTTTACTTCTTACAGGTTTTAGATTTAGCTACTTTGTTCATAATCATAGAATGTATTTAAACTTATAAATCGGTTTTTAATTTTTGATATAAAATGTTAAAACACTGTTTAATGTTTTTCAACTCTGTTAATTTTGTTTCAGTTATTTAATTTTTCTTAAGTAGAAAAACTTTCAAAATCAACCACATTAATAAAAGGAATAGTACTATGAATTTTGTATTCTAAATATTTGTAGAAATATTTTAATAAAGGTGAAGAATTATACAAATTTTGACTCTTACAGCATCAGCATTTAGAAGATATTTTTCAAATTGTCAGAAAAGTTCCAAACCCTAATTATTCTTATTAAAGTTATTTAAATTTCAGCACAAATGCACACATTTTTAGAGCAACACTGATAGAAAATTTTAACACTTCAGAAGATGTGAAAAAACTTTTTCTAAACTTATGTTTTAAAAGTCCAGATAAATATGTATTTAATTATTTCTTTTCCTTTTATGTTTCACTCAACTTAAAGCATAATATGATCATTCAAGTTTTAAATGCACTGGTGAATTTGCTTCTTTTCATTTCACTAGCTTATATCTATTGGAAATTATTTATCACTGAAGATTCAATGAAGAGTTGTTTTTAATGAATTTTATTATAATTTAAATTTGGTTTTATATGATAACCAAAACATTACTTGTATTGAGTATGAACATATGTAAAACGAGTACCAAATATGAAACATATTTGATGATTTTAATAAGTAAATAACACTGTTTACTTTGTCTTTGCATTAAAAGTTAAATTAACATACTATAAACAGAAAAACAAGCATATTCAGCATGTTATGCTTATGTTGTTTATAATACAAGAAAGCCTTACAATAATTTAGAGTTTGTTATTACTTTACAGATTCTGTTACTGTGAGCTGCACTTTTGATTATGGATTGTGTGGATGGACTCGTTCACAAGATTCCAAATTTCATTGGTCAGTTCAGCGTGGTGCTGCCCATTGGAGAGCTTCAAAAAACTCTGGACCATATAATGATCACACCTACCCTTGTGTCAGTCAAAACAGTGAAGGTAAGAACTAAAGTTGAATTAGTTTGTATAAAGTGAGTAATCTTAATTAGTATGTAAGAACTGACTGTATTGAATTTTGTGAATGATAATGTATTGTAATGATCTTGAAGGTTTTAAACTTACAGGTTAAACATTATATGATTTGCAAAACAAAGAAATTTGGTTGAATAAAATTGAGCTGATTGTTATGTTTGAGTAACATCTTATTCAGTTCTCTTTGTTTACTTGAAATGTCTAGTATAATTAATACTCTCATGATTGTCCAACACCATTTCAGATGGATACTACTTGGTTACAAATGCTGCAAGCTCATCAAAACCAGGTGACACCACAAGACTCATTTCACCCATAATTTACGCAAAGGTAGAGATGAAAATGTGCCTTAAGTTTTGGTACCATCTCCACCAAAGCAACTCCTATGGAAAGCTACAAGTGTATTTGTGCAGAGGTTCTAACTGTGGAACTACTGTTTGGAGCCGATTTGGAGCACATGGAGATAGGTGGATGGAGGCTTCTATTCCATTGTTCCTAGAAAATGGCACAGATACCCAGGTTTGGATAGTCTTACAATTACTAGAATAATCAAATCTATGTATGTAACCGAAACGATAAATACAATGTGGTGCCACTTTGTGAATAGCACTGCGAACAAAAATCCATAAATAAATTTCACACTTTGGGTATTCAAGATTCAGACAGAAAAAAAAGTATGGTATGTGTAACAACCATTTCTTTATAACAGAACATAATTTTAAATAAAAGTACTCTCCTCACAACAAGAATATGACTTTCACTATGACTGTACATGAGGGTTTGATTATATCTTTATTGGTGTAATTTGTAAATGTAATACTAAAAAAATGGAGTTCTTAAAAAAAATTATTTTTTCAATAAAGGGTACCATTTTTAATATATGAAAACATCACAGCTTATATCAGCACAATCCCAGCACTTTTCCCATGCAGTAATTCCCAGAAAAAATCCTTTTTAAGAAATGTTCACTTTTTCTAAATTTTGTTCCATGAGGTATGAATACTATTGTTAGTAATTGCTATCACAAACAGCTGCCCTTAGGGTGGCATTTCTGCTAGTTGTTATTAATATTGCTATAAATTACTGATAAAAACTCCTGGAATGTAGTTCAAAGCGTGTATATTAATTGTTACAAAATAACTGATGTGTCCAGAGTTTGGAAACAGGTTTAAGTCTTCTTTTTTTAAAGTTTTCAGTATTACAGACTCAAGTGCATCATTGCTTTGATTTTGAACCTATTTACTAATGACTAACCAAACATAATTTCTCTTTCAGTGGTATCTTTGCTGAAGTGATATCCCAATTTAACTTAACACGTTTACACAATATCCTAATCTAACACTTGATTATGCAGTATCCTAACTTAACACATGGTTACACAATATCCTAATTTAACACAGTGCTACACAGTATTATGATCTGATTTAACACATTTACATGATATCCTAATCTAATGGTTACAAATTATACTAATCTGACTTAAAACATGGTTAAACACATGCTTTCAATGTTTTTACCACAGGGAATGTTTCATCATATAAATTTCATGTTGACTTAAATAGTAAAACGAAATTAAAAATATTATGAATTTTGAGATATTTTATTAAAATTTCACATAAAAAGAACTTCTATGAAAATGTATTGTTTTTCTTAATGTAATACTACTGGCACCTGTGAGCTTGTTTTGTATGATATTCTTATGATCTTATTACAATACTGCGGGCCCGGTATGGCCAGGTGGTTAGGACGCTCGACTTGCAATCTGCGGGTCATTGGTAAAAGAGTAGCCCAAGAGTTGGTGGTGAGTGGTGATGACTAGCTGCTTTCCCTCTAGTCTTACACTGCTAAATTAGGGACGGCTAGCACAGATAGCCCTCGTGTAGCTTTGCGCGAAATTCAAAACAAACAAACAATACTGCACCAGGTGAGAGTAGGTTGGAAGTTGGTAAAGTTAAGAACAGTTCTTGTGTGACAAATATCATTACATTCCTCTTGTACCCCTGTACTTTGTTGTGCTATAGGTTTTCAGTAAGTTCACAAGTATATTTAGCCCCTTTGTTAATTTTTATATATTATAGTCTTTATTATCACTATGACATTTTTTAAACCAGCTGTGGGTAACAAGAGGTATCAGTTTGTATTTTAGAACAACACACAGTAAAGCATTAAACATATTTGTATTTCAAAGGTATTTATAAGAGCAGTCTGGTACTTAACTGAAATATATCATAATAATAACCAGTCTCCCAGTTCAGCATGGATCCCAGAAAGTTGCTTGATTATGTAGGTGGTTTGTGAGCTGGGAAAGTTTGGGAATCCTTGCTTTAAACAACCAAATAGGCACTTCATTACAGAAAATGAAATTAAAACTGGTATAAAAGATAACAACAAAACAACCCAATTTGCCCTTATAGTATGTTAACTGCTCTTAAAATTATGGTTTTTTTTTCCTCCACCTTAAACATGCATTATACATATGTTTAATCTAACTGTTGTTTTTCAATAGGGCTGAAGGATTAGTAGAATTCTCTAATCAATTTATTGCCAGACTCATTAATTGATGACATTCATCTAATCAATGATTCTGACATGTGATTTGGATGTTTGGGCTGATCAAAAATAGTAATAATTGTAAACAATAGTTTTGATTAGTTGATTATTTTCCTGAGTCGTGTCATTAATCAGTTAGATAATAAGGTAGCAATGAGACTATGAGTGCTATGTCAGGACCTTTTTATTCTCAGTGTTTTGACTACAAGTCTTCTGAAATACCTGTCACAACTTACAGGGATATTAGAAAAACTTTAGACATGTATTTAGGAGATTGTAGAGTTAAGCAAATGCAACGTGAAAACTGTATGATTGACAAAAGTATTTTTATTCTTCACATAAACATCAACTTGTGAAAGTGATTTTTATGTTTCACAGAGATATCTTTAGTATTTTGTGTACAACAGACTCATACTTTTGAGTAAAGGCTGCCACATTTCATGAAGATACACATCATAAATTCAGAAATATAGTGAACATTACTTCTGTAGTACCAGATAGGTCCATTGAACTAACCACATAAACATTCAGTTAAGCTGAAAAATCTTGAATTAACTGCCCTCCAGTGGCACGGTGGTATGTCTGCAGACTTACAATGCTAGAAACTGGGTTTTGATACCCATGGTGAGCAGAGCACAGATATCTCTTTATGTTGCTTTATGCTTAAACTACAAACAAACCTTGAATTAATCAAAAACAGTAAGAAGAAATCATAAGCTAAAATTATTTCGATTTCTTGGAGAGTAATAATCAGAAACACAAATTTTGATTAATTGGTGATTTTTTCTTTACATGAATGGATATTTTACCTAACACTAATCAATTTTATTCATGCTCTTAGTTAATTGATTATATCGAGTTAATTTTCCAGATTTATTGCTCATAATATGTGTAAGGTACAGTTAGAAATGTTAGTTAATATTCAGCTGCACTTATATGTTAGTGTGAGGTATTAATTTGACTCTTCTGTTTGGAAAAGCAGTTTTGCAGTTACTTATAGGTGCTAGATTAGTTTATATTTGTGTAATGTTTTTTAAATTTTCTATATAGGTGGTTTTCGAGGCTGTGCAGAGTGACAATGGTTATCAGTTTCACATCGCTATTGATGATATTACAGTTGACAATGAATTGTGTGAATATGGTGAGTAGTTTTTACGTTACTTAGATTTTTGAATGTGTTAGCAAAGTTTGTTTGATGGTATGAGAATTAAAAAATAAATATTGGCTGGGATTTTAAAAGTGTATGTGTGTGTTTACGTATATATATATATATATATATACTGAATCTTATTCTCTCTTTATTGCACAAATGTATAACATTAAGAGCACTTACTACTCTTGTAAGACTGAGATAACTTTACATGTTGTCTAACTGTGTTTGAATGTTTTGTTAACTGTTAAATTTTTTTTGTATTAAGCTGACCACATTTGTAATTCAGATTTTTTTGGTTGCTTAAAAACGTAAATGATATTTTGTTTTAACATTAAAGAATTATTGGTGATCACTTAAAAGGAAGGTTTACTGATAGATTATTGTTGAAATTTTAGACCAGCAAGAGACTGAGCTTTGTGATTTTGAAAAACACATGTGCTGGTGGCAGCAAGGGTCAGATGATGGAACTAATTGGATAATGCAGCAGGGTTCAACTAGCCTGGCTCCTGGTCCAATGTTTGACCATAAACATTTGCAGTACAAGGAAGGTAATGCTGATAAAACTAAGATTATTGCACTTACAATTTATTTTAAATATTTGGCAAAAGTTTTTAAGTCATAAATTTTGCTCAGAAAACAAACTATTTCTTTCCAAAGAGAAAAATTGAAACATTGGCCTGAGATTATACTGTCAATTTCAGTTACATTTTGCAGTTGTTATTTTGAGTCTTGGTAATTTGTGTGAGTGCTGGTTTTCTGTTGTGCTCGTTATCTATTTTCAGTTTGGACGTATCTGAATGTGACTAATTAAAATATAGTAACATCAATATAAAAAAAGATAGTGTATGAGATATATTAACCATTTTCAATGTAATGGAGTAGACAGACATGTTGTTAATAATTACCTATAGATGAAATGCTTTTGTACATGTTTAATAGGTGGCTGGTATTTGGCTCTAAAACTTGCTTCCAAGCGAAATGCTAGGATTTTTTCACCACCCCTGACTGGCACCAAGTGCTTCCGGTTGTGGTACTACATGTACAGAAATGGTACCTTCAAATCTGATATACATGAGTTAAGCATCTATCAATATGTGCCTAAAACTAAAGAACGCAACTTACTGTGGACAAACTGGGGTGACCATGGTGACCGCTGGCTAGAAGCCAGTATAACTTTTCCATCTTTAGAGGACCCATATCAGGTATGACATTTATAAGCTATTATAATGATCAGCTGTCTTACAAAGTTTTTGCAATACAAAAAATAATCATTAATAGTAATAGTTATCCAAATGTATTTTTTGTTAAAGCTGAATATTAAAAAGAAATAATTTGGACAGATGTAAACAGAATCATTAGGATTAGTACTTTTTAATAATTTGATAAGTTGAAAGATTTAGATGTAACAGTATGTTTGTTTGTAATTAAGCACAAAGCTACACAATGGGCTATCTGTGCTCTGCCCACCACGGGTATCGAAACCCGGATTCTAGTGATGTAAGTCCGCAGACATACCGCTGTGCCACTGGGGGGCATAACAGTATGACAGTATGTTATAAACTAAGATGTTATAACTAATAATTAAGTTGCTTTAATGGCTTATCTCACATACTTAGAGAGCCAGAAAAATTGTGACAGTTGTAGAACAGTCTCAGCTTTAGTTAATTTAAAAGAATAGCTCACGGACCCCAAGTATTACTTTGCAGACCCCATGTTGGGAACCACTGTTTCAAACAATAAAATATTCGTTAATGAACAAGTATTAATGCAACCTTTTGTCAGAATTTTAAGAATGGTTTTAGAAAAAGATAACTTTTGTTTTTTTGCAAAGCTATGCAATAAGTTATCTACCTTGTATCCACCATGGATAATCAAACCCAGGATTTTAGAGTTGTAAGTCTGTAAACTTACCATTGGCCCACTGGGGGGGATGTTAGAAAAAGAATGGTATATTATGTTGTCAGATTAGAAAATTTAAATTGTGTAATACCAAAACCTATAAAAAAAAATTGTTTTGTAATTTGATAGCATTTGTTTAGCAAAATTTTGTTTTTGTTTTGAGCAAGAAATGAAATGTTGGTAAACAAATTATAACATAATTGAAAAACTTCAATTGTTTTTAAGTCTCAGCTGTAATACAGGATTATCTTTCCTGCACAAAAATTAATATAGGTATATTGGAAAAAGGTTTAGAATGATGAGTTAAAATTAACTACACATTATCTATAGAATGTAGTTATTCCTTTCTGTCAGCAAGAAGAAAATCTTATAGACTAATTAATGTTTGGCATTTTGGTTCATAATCTAAACTGAAACTAAATATAATTGCTTCATAATTTTGTGATTGCTCTGACCAATACTGAAATGTTTAATGCCAAGTTTTAGAATAAAAGTGATACATTTTTTAAAATCATACTGTACTAAACATCTAATGGAAAGAGACAAGTAATCTGAACTTCAGTTTAATTCTAATTGAAATTTAATTTTTCCTGTAACAAACATTCATAGGTATAAAATAGCTTTACGTAATAGACACTTATAGGTATCAAATAGCTTTATGTAATAGACAATCTTAGGTATAAAATACCTTTATGTAATAGACAATCATAAGTATAAAATACCTTTATGTAATAGACAATCATAAGTGTAAAATACTTTTATGTAATATACAATCATAAGTATAAAATACTTTTATGTAATATACAATCATAAGTATAAAATACTTTTACGTAATAGACACTCAGAGGTATAAAATACCTTTATGTAATATACAATCATAAGTATAAAATACTTTTATGTAATATACAATCATAAGTATAAAATACTTTTATGTAATATACAATCATATGTATAAAATACTTTTACTTAATAGACACTCAGAGGTATAAAATACCTTTACATAATAGACAATCATAGGTATAAAATATCTTTATGTAATAGACAATCATATGTACACAGCATGGTCACAAGTAAATAGACATCACCTTTTTCGTCATTTAACTGATTTAACTAATTTGTGTTCACAGAGCACTATATAAATGAAAATGGTCCGCACAC